>NC_059375.1:41322456-41499107 GCF_019703515.2 Myxocyprinus asiaticus
CTTCAGACAGGGGGCTGGGGGCCGTACTCTCGCAGGTGGTGGAGGGGGAGGAGCGCCTGGTGCTGTACATTAGCCATAAGCTCTCCTTGAGGGAAACTAAGTACAGCACCGTAGAAAAGGATTGTCTCGCCATCAAGTGGGCGGTCCTCACTCTCCGATACTACCTGTTGGGGCGGGCCTTCACCCTCTGTTCCGATCACGCCCCACTCCAGTGGCTCCACCGCATGAAAGATACCAATGCCCGGATCACCCGTTGGTACCTGGCTCTTCAGCCGTTTAAGTTCAAGGTGGTCCACAGACCGGGGGCGCAGATGGCTGTCGCTGACTTCCTTTCCAGGAATGGGGGGAGTGGTAGGCAGGCTGGATGCCGCCCCAGCCTGAGTCGGGCGGTGGGGATATGTGGCAGCGGGGGCGTGGTCAAGCATCTCTCCGGAGAGAGAGAAAGCGGTAAGGGCGCTTACACCTGAGATAAATTATGTCTAACACCTGTCTCTAATTTCAGTGAGCACGGGGAGAGCGGCATAAATAGGGAGCCACACCGCAGGTTGGAGAGAGCCTGGGCACCAGAGAGCCGAGTACGAAGCAAAGAGTTCATTATTACAAATGTTGAGAGTTTATTTTGTGAAGTGGTGTGTGTGAATTCGGACAAGCTTAGTGAACAAGACAAAAACTCTGAGACTGTACTACTGCTGCAGAGAGAAAAATAAAAATCCTTACCTGAACCAGGAAAGCTGCTTCTCGCCTCCTCCTTACACTGAGAAGTGATACAAGATTCTTAATAGATGTACATTTGCAAACATTTATTTCATTATAAACAACAATAAATGCTCTTAAACTTCACCTGTAATGTTAACAGTGAATTCTGCTGATTTATGTCCAAAGTTCATTTGCAAAAAATTTTTACATTTTGTTGTCGTTGTTGCATTCAGAGTGTAAGGAGTGTGATGCTGGTCTTCCGTTCACAGGAATTTTTAAGGATTTCTTTTCTACAGATTTCGGCAGGATTATAAAACTTGTAAAATTTCATGCAGCAGTTACTGCACTGATAAGAGATACTGCAGGTAACATTTAATGTCTCTCCCACTTTTCCAGTCACATCTTCACAGGTTATATTGAATCCACCTGAAAAATAGTTTGTGTTTATATCAATTTAATACAGCAATTAAACACAAATACACACAGTATAGACCTAATTTCTCATCTTAAGACATTCAAAGAACATATCCAGACTTGTTGTGTTCAGCACATTATGATTTGTTACAATGTGACACAAGGCATGACAAGACAAATTTTAATCGGACATTTTAAATCAGATACAATAGTCTGGTGATGTAATACATCAGTTAATATACCGCATCACTGCCCTCGTACATGAATTAAAAAGTCATTCTTCTTTTCTGAGCCACAAAACACAACGACACAAGACACAAGTTTTTCCCCAACTGCCAAATGTAGTTATAAGAATTTATTTCCAAGAATTATCTTACTAAAGCACTCATCTTCACAGACAGTTTGGAAAGTCCAGACCAGTATAAGCAGGAGCACAAAACTTACAGAACCCATGGTTTTATTTCTGAAATAAAAAAGACAAACATTTACACCTGAAGTTAAACTTAACTAGTACTCAAGACATTAGAAATATCAGCAGAAATATCACAATTTAGAAATTATTAAAAGTTTGCAAACTTGTATGAAAACAATAGTGTAAAAGTACTGAAACAATGATCAGTAATAAACCCACAGCAAAGAGCATCTATCACTGACCAACTTCACAATCCTACACAATTTGTTTCCACAATTAAGTGCATGTTACATTATGTCCTCATATGTTTAAATATCAGAAACAAGGCTTGCTGGATTACATTCAAATATATTCATATTAGGACCAGTCTTTCACTTGTGTTCTTAAAAATA
This sequence comes from Myxocyprinus asiaticus, assembly GCF_019703515.2. Taxonomy (NCBI): domain Eukaryota; kingdom Metazoa; phylum Chordata; class Actinopteri; order Cypriniformes; family Catostomidae; genus Myxocyprinus; species Myxocyprinus asiaticus. The sequence goes on from NC_059375.1 coordinate 41,324,371, forward strand.
TAAATGACATTATCTTGTGATGAACTTTACATCATTTTGAATTAAAGTTTTGTGTGTATGTGTGTGTCTGTGTGTGTGTGTGTGTGTGTGTGTGTCTGTGTGTGTGTGTGTGTGTCTGTGTGTGTGTCTGTGTGTGTGTGTGTGTCTGTGTGTGTGTGTATGTCTGTGCATGTGTGTGTGTGTGTGTGTGTCTGTGTGTGTATGTCTGAATGTGTGTGTGTGTGTGTGTGAGTGTGTGTGTGTGTGTGTGTGAGTGTCTGTCTTTGTGCGTGTGTGTCTGTTTGTCTGTCTGTGTGTGTGTGTGTGCGCGTGCGTGTGTGTGTGTGTGTCTGTGTGTGTCTGTGTGTGTGTGTGTGTTCACATTCTTGCATCGTTTTTTTTAATTTAAGCCTGTTTGAAGTTTTTTATCTAATGAGCATGAGATTATGGAATAGCACAGAATAATCACAACAGAAACTTTATTATGCACCAAAATACATTTGTGACAAAATATCCAACAACACAGTTTCAAAGCGTCACAAGTGAAAACAGAAGAATATAATACAAATATTTATGGTTGTTCTTTCATTTACCAGATACCGGAAACAAATCAATGTCTGTAATTATTCTGAACAAAACACACGATATAATCTATAAATTGTTGTGAAAAGATGAATATAAGTATAAGCATAATTACCTTTGTGAAAACATAGTTTAGATGAATGTAATCCGGGGAGCAGAATAATCCGTGTATCATTCCTTCATTTAATATTCAATTAATAATCCAAAATCCGAAAAACTACTTTTTATATAATTATTCGTTTACAAAACCAATATTAAAAAACAAACAGGCTAATGACATGTTTCTCGTACTTTCGATTTTATACTCCAGTTAAAAATTGTCCCGGGACACTGTGAGTTTTGATGATGTGATTTCACTAATATATGGTTTGAATATTTGACCTGAAACGCCCCTTTCTTCTGATTGGTCAAATGCACCATCGTCTTTCACTTTTCTTTTTATCCTGTGAGACAGAATAACAGTTCATATTAATTCGTCTCAGTTAATATTAAATTCTTTACCATTTATTCTCCAAAACTCGCCACGTTTATTGCAGTTGAGCTATCTCTCTCATCAAACAGTCAGATTTATCAGACAGCCCTACACATAAACCTGCTGTCTTGGTTTTAAATGAGATGATGAAAATAACCATTCATTCATAAGACTATTGAAGCATGACTACACTGTAAAGACAGGATTACCTTTAACTGCGGAGTAAAGTTAGTTTTAGTTTCGATATTTGTTGTAGTAACTTCCCAGTGGGCAAACTGCATTTACATTTTACATTTTTACATTTATGCATTTGGCAGACGCTTTTATCCAAAGCGACTTGCAGTGCCCTTATTACAGGGACAATCCCCCTGGAGCAACCTGGAGTTAAGTGCCTTGCTCAAGGACACAATGGTGATGGCTCTGGGGATTGAACCAGCAACCTTCTGATTACTAGTTATGTGCTTTAGCCCACTACGCCACCACCACTCCAATACTGACTTACTACAGGTGATATTTTACAGTGCGTCCAATAATATGAGTACAGTATTAGATTATTAAAAAAGAATTATTTAACTAAAATTCCTGAAAATTTTATTTTCACATTTCAACAGTTGTAGTAAGTTCCCAGTAGATAGACTGACTTACTACAGGTGAGATTTGCACAGTTTGTCAATCTACCCACTGGGAACTTACTACAACCTCTGAAATGTGAAATAACATTTTGGTGAATTATTCTTTATTTATTTATTTTAAATAATCTAATTCTGTATTCATATTATTGAATTTCCTGTAGAAATCTCAGTTGTAGTCTTTTAACTAGCAACCTACTACAACATTTGGAATGTAAAAGTGTACTTTTAATGTTTTATTTTGAACTTGCACGTCAGCTGAATGAGTGATTGAACACCGCCTGTGTTTAATAGTGAGTGGAATTTGGGAAGGGTCATGAGGCATCAGTGTATTACTCCCTGCTAATTCAGAGTCTGGGGGACGGAACTTTGAATTCTCTCAAAAAATTATGGGAGAAAGATCTAAATTTGACATTGGAGTAGGGGGTGTGGGCTAGGATCCTAAAAAATGTCAAGTCTGCATCTAGAGATGCAAGGGTTCGCCTTATGCAATTTAAGATTTTACATTGATTTTATTGGACCCCCTCCAGATTGTATAGGCTTGGTCTTAAAGACACACACACACCTGCTGGTGATGTCAATCAGAGGTTGGAGACATAACTCATGTTTTTTGGGGGTGTGTTGAGATCCAGGAGTTCTGGTTGAAAGTTCAGAGTCTTATATGTGATGTGTTGGGCACTCGGCTTTCACTTTGCCCCAGACTCTGTATTTTGGGCGATGGGGTGGTCATCGATGTTGAGAATCGGCACATAAAGTGTTGGGTCCTAACGAGCGTCATGATCGCCAGACAGGTTATTTTAAGGGGTTGGAGGTCGGTTGGAGCGCCCTCATTTCATGAGTGGTGCTCGGAGATGCTTGAAATGAAAATCAGCCCTCCTTTCATGTTTAATTAATCAATCGCACAATCATGCAGAATGTCTTAGGTGTTTAAATCCATAAGGATCTCTTTCTCAAAGGCAATAGCGGCAGTAACGACAGCCGACTCGTCAGCAAGATCTCGCGCTCTTCGCTTTCAAATTACTTACATCACTTAAAGCGTGATTGCGTCACTCAAGGCCAGCTAGAAGGCCTGAACTGGGACATATCCTAAAGACCACACCCACAAGAACAAATAAATCAATCTGATTGGCTGATGAATCTAACAAACTGACATTAGATGCGCATTCATTTGCACTGTTGAGGGATTCTGTGAAAATTCTGAAGGCCTGTCAGGGTGGAGCTCAAACTCATGTGCTGCTTCGTCTTCGGGCATGTGATTTGTGAAACAGTTGTCACATTTGCTTGTAAGCATCGATGAATAAATTCTGATTGGATAAACTTTTTGTTTTTTGCTATTCGTTTGTAGATGAACTAGGAGTTGAAAGAGCTGAAAATACATAGGCAAAAAGGTCAATGAGAATGAAAGGATGAAAAAATATGTATTTATTAAGCATGATATGCCAGCAGAGAAGGCTTTACTGGCCCTGAGAAATCGCCAATCCACAGTCGGACGATATAACACTCGCACCCCAGACTGAACACTGTACTCTGCCCGGCCCCCCTGTGAAAAATCCTGGCACCGCCCCTGCCTGTCTGCTTTCAGTGAACATGGTTGTGTGTAGGCACTGTGTCTGACTTCTTGATGAGAGAGATGGCTCAACTGCAATAAATGTGGCGAGTTTTGGAGAATAAATGGTAAAGAATTTAATATTAACTGAGATGAATTAATATGAACTATTAAACAGTAGAGAACTTTTATTCTGTCTCACAACATAAAAAGAAAAGAGACAGGCAACGGTGCATTTGACCAATCAGAAGAAAGAGGCATTTCAGTTCCACCCATTTGTGTGAATCAAATATTAAAGCCATATATTAATGAAATCAGAAAATCAAAACGCACAGTGTCCCGGGTCCATGTACTTTTGCGTCCATTCTTTTTTACTTTTCAAACCCAAAAATGAAAAACGAAAAATGCGGTTATTGGTTTTAACATTGATGAGTAGAATAAGCAGATACAAACTCATTTTCTGTTGACTATTTCATTTTCTATTTAAAAAGGAATAAAGAGAAAGGGGGAAATGGCTCAATTTTCGTTTTCTTTCATTGTTTAAAAAATTCATTTTTGACTTGAATATTTGATATGCACATGTGAGCGGCGCTGAAACGCCCCTTTTATCTGATTGGTTAACCTGCCCCATCTTCTGTAATGTTGGGTTTGCTCTGCAAATTTGTCTCAATTTTCATTAAATATTGTACCGAACCACCACTAACTGTAAACTAGTGCATGTCATATGTATTAGAATATTGCTGCTTGACACATCATGGTGTTGTTGCCTCTTAATGGACGACGCGTGAGAGATCGCAAGCCACATCATTTGGCCATATGCTGACTGGGAGTTGGTCTATTATATATTATTTTCATTTTTAATAACATTGTATGGTTTTGTAGTGACTGTGTACTCGTTTCCCATTGATAAACGTAATTAAAATGTTAACGAGCAAAATGACTGACAGGTCAAAAGCGTCATTGTCCGTGATCAAGTCCAAAAACATGCAGGTTAAGTGAATTGGTGACATTAAAATTGTCCCGTAGGTGTGAGTGAGAGTTCCCCAGCCACTGGGGGTTGTGTCAGGAAGGGCATCCGGCATAAAACCTGTGCCAAATCAGATATGCGGAACACGGATGGTCACTGTGGCGACCCCTAAGGGGAGTAGCTGAAAGATGAAGAAGCTTAAAAAGAGAATGCTGGTATTCCAGATTTTCCTGTAAATGTTTACAGATTAGCAAATATGGAGGATATTATTTTCATGTTTAAAGGTCAAAGTAAGAGAGTTATTGTGCACTTACTGTGTGTGTGTCTTCACATGCACAAGTTTTGATTCATACTGATTGTTCTTCGGGTGACACAAACAAATAAATACACTTTCACTTTCAAAATGACTTGAGCAATTGCTTATGTTGTAATTCTTACCAGACTTGATTTTTCATCTCTGACATTGTTTGACCTGAAAATGTCTGGACACTTGTAGAGGGAACAATTGTTTTATTATATTCATAAGCCTGTGTTTATTATTATTTGTATGATGTAAGAAGCTTGACATGCATGTGAAAGTTCTACAAAATATTCTCAGAATGAAAACACCTCTGATCTTTGAAAAAAGGCCAATGGGAATTGGCGAGTGGAATTTGCATGCCACTCCCCCGGACATACGGGTATAAAAGGAGCTGGCTTGCAACCACTCATTCAGATTTTCTCTTCGGAGCCGAGCGGTTATATTTCACTGAGCTGAATTCCTCCGCCGATTCATTCACCTCTGCAAAGCTGTTGGATTTACGGCACATTACAGCGGTTTCTCCCCCTCTTGCACCAGCGTTGTGCAGAGAACGCCCCTGGGTGCATCAGCAGCTAAAAGAGTATATTCTTTCCTCATAAAGAGTATATTTACTTACTAAAAGAGTGGCACTTACGAAAAGCGTCTTTTTCAAGATGCCTTTTCGTTTGTGTATTATTCCTGGTTGCGGTCCCTATCTCTATGCTTCTGATGGCCACAATCGCTGTCTCACGTGTTTGGGTGCTTCCCACGCGGAGACATCTTTCGTGTCCTCATTGTGAGAACATGACCATGGTAACGTTGCGGTCACGGATTTCTTTTGTCAGAGGGAAAGCCATCCCAGAGGCTCCATGCCTCGGTCCTTCTACCTACGGTTATGAGGCAAAGACGGTAGCATTGGGGGCGATTTGAGGACCTCAGTGGGAGCTTCTCCGCCAGGAAACCCCCCACGGACCTCCCATTCCCCAGCACGCTCGTTGGCCCCGGTCGGGTTCTGGGATGTGACTGCGGGCTCGTCTCAAGGCGAGTTTGCAATCTCATTCGGAAAGCGAAGAGGATGAGTTATCGATAGCAGCATCGGAGAGTGGGTTCGTCCAGTCCGGCGCGGAGGACCCGGCTGGGCTCCCACCCTTGGGTGCGGTAGCCCATTCGCAGGCTGACGCAGAGCTGACGGCCATGCTTGCCCGGGCGGCTGCGAGTGTCAGGCTGTAGTGGAATCCTCCGCTGCCCCCTGAACCCTCGTGGCTCAACGATTGGATCCTGGGCCCAGAGCGCCGCTCACAGCTGCGCCCCGCCCCAGTACCTTTCTTCCAGGAGGTGCACGATGAGCTCACACAATCGTGGCGGGCACCTTTTACTGCCCGGACCCGATCCGCGGGCTCCCCCGCTCTCACTACCCTCGACGATGAGGCGGCCAGGGATACTCGGCGATTCCCCAGGTGGATCGGGCCGTTGCGGTGCACTTGTGCCCGCAGAGCGCCGCCACCTGGCGGAGCCATCCGAGGCTCCCATCCAGGGCATGTAGTCTTATGTCATCGCTGGCGGCTAAGGCCTACGGTGCAGTTGGACAGGCCGCCTTGCATGACATGGCTCTCCTGCAAGTGCACCAAGCCAAGGCACTCAAAGAACTGCACGAGGGTAGTCCTGACCCGGGATTGATGCAGGAGCTGCAATTGGCGACCGATCTCGCCCCTCTGGGAGACAAAGCCACCTTTGGCTCAACCTGGTCCAGTCAAGGGAGGCTGACAAGGTACGATTCCTTGACGCTCCCATCTCTCAGTTTGGCCTATTCGGCGACACCGTTGGAGACTTTGCCCAGCAGTTTTCGACGGTAAGGAAGCAGCCCCGGCGCAGCTCAAGATCCCACACCCCGTCTACTCGCCGCCAAGGGCGTCCTCCTGCGGCGACAACACCAGCTCTGCCACAGCACGCCCCAGCAGGCCGGTGTGGATCCGCCCGCAGAAAGCAGACGCCACCAGTCTCACGGCCGGCCACCAAGAACCCGAGGAAGGCTTTGAAGCACCCCTGAGACGGGCAGCCCAGGAAGTCGGAGACCCGCTACACAGGAGCTGGTAAGAGCACCACTCCTTCCCCCGGAGGAGGGCCGGGTGGAGAATCCTTGTTTATCTTTTCTTATTATTTTGCCACATGCCCAAAGGGCTGCGGTACCCACATTTTCAAGAAAAGTGTGGTTTCCTCACTTCCTGGGTCACACAGTCGGTGTCCACGGCCATCGTTATCACGACCGCCGAGCACTGTTTCTTTTTGGCAGGTACGGCACCTCAGAGGCGGGTGTAAGGAGCCAGGTAAGTGCTTCGATGTCCCTGGACTCAGCATGGCCACGATTGGTACCTCAGGCTCTGCCCCATCCCGAGGCCCCACCTGCCGGTACGTTCAACGCGATTGTCCCCTTGGTCCCCCTCGCTCAGAGCTTGGGGGCATGGCTCACGCTCCCCAACCCATCGCGGTGGCTGATCAGGACCATTCGACTCGGCTACGCGATTCAGTTCTCCAGGTGCCCGCCCTGGTACAACGGCGTCCGCTTCACTTCGGTGAAAGGCGAGAAAGCCGCTGCCTTGCATGTGGAGATCGCGTCCCTTCTATGGAAGGACGCGATAGAGCCTGTTCCTCCAGCCGAGATGAGGAAGGGGTTTTACAGAACCTACTTCATCATACCCAAAAAAGGCGGTGGGTTGCGGCCAATCTTGGACCTCCGAGTTCTGAACCGGGCCTTGCACAGACTCCCGTTCAAGATGCTGACACAAAAACACATTTTGCCGAGTGTCCGGCATCAAGATTGGTTCGCGGCGGTAGACCTGAAGGACGCATACTTCCACGTCTCGGTTCTACCTTGATACAGACCCTTCCTGCGGTTTGCTTTCGAGGGCCGGGCGTACTAGTACAAGGTCCTCCTCTTCGGTCTGTCCCTGTCACCTCGCACCTTCACGAAGGTCGCAGAGGCAGCCCTTGCAAGCCCATGCCTTACAAAGGCATGCCACGGTAACATTAATGAACATTGCAGAATCGTTGTCAGTCAGAAATGAGATTGCGATCTTTTAATGATTAATCGTGCAGCTCTAAGGAGTAGTAACATTTTTTGCATACATTTCCATGAAAAAAATCGCTTACAGCACCTTTAACAATAGGGTCATATTCGTTAACATTAGTTAACATGAAGTAACAAAGAATACTTATTTCAGCACTTATTAATGTTGGTTAAATTCAACATATACTAATAAAATGTTAAAAGGTGCACTCAGTAATTTTTTCCTCATTATAAAAAGTTTAACTCCTAAAGACATGAATTGTACTTTTGCAATATATGTAGGAAATCATGAGCACTCACATTAAAATCAAGACTCCGGTCATATCAGTAACCTTATAAAAGCTGTTTTATTGTACATGGAGAGGGTCTGCACATAGGGGCTGCCATGTTAGAATCACATGACCAGCTGAATACTACTCGCTTAATCTCAGTAACTGTCCTGTTATTCGACATTTTTACTCAGGGATTAAATTAATCATGACTGACTGTGATTTTCATCTGAAACTGAAAACTACTGATTTTAAATCATGCTGCATCCACACCACTAGGTGTCAGTTTAAGTCCAAGATGACACAAAGTAGGGATGGGCGATGCCACTTATTTTCTTTTCGATCCGATACCAATAATTTCAAATCCAATATCGTCGACACCGATACCAATACAGATACTTCTATTTAATTGATTTTTTTGCAATTTCTTGGGAAAAAATGGGTAAGCTCTCATTCCCAGGAATGTGACCGTACAGTTTATTTTGTTGCACTAATACCACAGTTTAAAATATTTTCGTAAGAATTACAAAGTGAAATATGATATTTGTAAGACATCAAATACATACGTCTCTTTATGCACCGATAACTTCTGCTGTAAGCAGTCTGTGAGCTTGCTTGTATGAATAATCCAGTGTTATATCGTAAATGTCCAGAACAATATATGCAGTGCCGCAAGAAAAACACACTAAACAAATCATCAGAAATATATTTTATTGACTAATAATAATAATATTATACTTCAGTGCAAAGGGGAGGATCTCAGCTGTCTAATGACATGTAGACTGAGCTTCTAGTCCACTCAGAGGCCGAGATATTTGATGATAATTGGGGCTGGTGCCAGAACTGAAAATTAGACTGAATGTCTATGGACGAACACATCTGCGATGGCTAAAACGCGTTATAGCAACACTTATATTTCAGATCGGCATTTTGTGACGGATGGTGATATAGGAAATATAATTTTTTCTGGTTCTTCTTGCCATTTAGTGCTATAAAATAAGACCATTTGAAGGGAAATGGGGTAAACAGAGCCAAAATGACATCCTTATAAAGTTAGGACAACAACAAAAAAGGTTTTCTTATTTTTAATCTGTTTATCATAAGATTATAAACACATACAATCTTATTTATGAATAATTGGAGCATTTATTTAATTGGGGGGTTCTCTGAAAAAGAGAGCAATGTTTTTGCAATTATTCCACAGTATGTGTAAATGATGAGCTTTTAAATTTGAGTGTGAAAAATTGCTGGCGGCAGCCCAAAAATTCTTCAGAGTTTATAAGGTGTGCAGATAAGTCCATAGACATTAAGCTGAATAGTTCTCGGGAACTTAATCAGTATTCAGAAAACTAATCCAGGATAATCAAAATCTGTAAGTCTAAACTAAAATCATTCTACACCCCCATATCTGAATTTATGCATTTTAATCACCAAATTTCTCAAGATTTCCTGCAGAATAATTCCATCTATCATGTTTTACACTAATAAATAATGTATACAAACAGAGCCGATGTGTAACCTTGTAACAGCTACACTGGTTTAGCTTCATTGTGTGATGATAAAGAAAGAGGTTTCAGAAATGAATGTTTAGAGAGTATCACAAGTCTTTAATAATTTAAATATATTGTATAAATCAATAAAGAGCAATACCTCACATGTGAAAATTATTACATTGGTTAAAATAAACAAAGTTTCAAGTTTAAGCTATATTACCATTCACAAAATACAAAATCATTGATAAAGATGTCTTTAAAAAAACAGGACAGAACCAAACACATACATATTTGGGTTTATTTGTCTTTGTATCTTAATCACATTTTATATACACGCTTGAGTTCATTTCAGCCATTAAAACAACACAATAATATTTAACATAAATACATATAAAACAGAAAACATATAACCAAAGGCGTCATCTTTTTACAAGGTTCACTTGAAAAGTGCAATAAAACTGCTTTCAAATTATTGAATTGTCTGTCATCATGTCTGTTGATCGGAAACACTCTGGAAGGCTGGAACAGTTGCGTTTCTTTTTGTAAATGATTGTTACTGTGATGATTATAATGATGATGAAACCGCTTACAACAGCAGCAATGACAGCAACCTTAGATCGATCAGGGCCGTCTGGATTGATCACGTCTGACTTAGATTGATCATGTGATTGATCTGGATGATAAAAAAGAATAATCTCTATTGGTACATTACATTTAAATCATAGACTGCATGATTTATTATAAGAGTGATTTCTTGATGCACACATCTGAATGTAATCTGTACAAAAGCAAACTAATAGAGCAAAACAGTCTTAAGTTGTACGAATTCATACAAGTTGACTGAATCATACGATATGGACAAGTTTGGTCAATAAAATTATTTTACACCATCCAATAATGTCACTCTCCCTAATGACCATGTAAAACACTATAATACCTTTCTTCCATGATACACTATACTTGATTTCATATGATTTAGCCAACTTTTCATGAGATATCAGGACTAGGGCTGTCAATCGATTAAAACATTTTAATCACCCCATTGGTTGTACAAACAGAAAGTCCCGCCCCAAACTCACACCATTAGTTGAGTCAGTATTGCTGTTCTGTACATTCTGATCAAACAGATCAGTAAAATACTCTTATTTTACAGAAAACATAGTTATATTATTTTAAAATATACATCCAAAGACTTAAGTAGTTCCTTGTACAATAAATTCAGTAGCAGATCTTGTTTTTATCTGTCTCTGATATATATACATATATATATATACTGGCAGCCAAAAGTTTGGAATAATGTACTGATTTTGCTCTTATGGAAGGAAATTGGTACTTTTATTCACCAAAGTGACATTCAGCTGATCACAATGTATAGTCAGGACATTAATAACGTGAAAAATTACAATTTGAAATTAAATGTTCAGATCTTCTTAAACGACTTCAAAGAGTTCTCATCAAAAAATCCTCCACGTGCAGCAATGACAGCTTTGCAGATCCTTGTCATTCTAGCTGTCAGTTTGTCCAGATACTCAGGTGACATTTCACCCCACACTTCCTGTAGCACTTGCCATAGATGTGGCTGTCTCACTCGACGTTGGTGTCGATGTAGTGACACTAGGGGTCACTCTTGGGAGCCCGAGACACCTCTGGTCTTTGATAAAAGGCCAATGAAAATTGGCGAGTGGTATTTGCATGCCACTCCCCCGGACATACGGGTATAAAAGGAGCTGGTATGCAACCACTCATTCAGATTTTCTCTTCGGAGCCGAACAGTCATGCTCATTGAGCTGAATATCCCTGTTCATTCACCTCTGCTGGATCTGACGGCGCATTTCAGCGGCTTCTCCCTCCTCTGCACTGGTGCACTGCAGAGAACGCCCCTGAGCGCTTCGGCAGAAAAACTAGAGAGTATATTTTCTGAAAGAGCATTTTTCCCCTCTAAAAGAGTATACTTCTCTAAAAGAGCCCACACACGGAACGTCTTTGTAAAGACGCGTCTTTCTAAAGATGCCTTTCCGATTGTGTGTTATTCCTTGTTGTGGTCGTTATCTCTCAACTTCGGATGGTCATGATCGCTTTCTTTCGTGTCTGGGCGCGACCCACACTGAAGCAGCGTTTGTGAATGATTCATGTTCTCACTGCGAGAATATGACCATGGCTATGTTGCGGTAGCGGCTCCCCGCCTCGGTCCTTCTACCTACGGATATGAGGCCAGCGCGGCTAGCAATGGGGGCGATTTGGGGAACCCAATGGGATCGTATCCGCCAGGTATCCCCCCGCGGACCTCCCATTCCCCAGCATGCTCGTCTGCCCCTATCGGGCTTCCGGATGAGTTCACCGGCTCGTCGCACGGCGAGTCTGGCTTCTTGTTCGGAGCTCGCGAAGATGATGAGCTCTCGAGCGCAGCATCGGAGAGTGGGCTTGTCCAGTCGGACGCAGAAGCCTCAGCTGGTCTTCCCCCTTCGGGGACGATCGCCCAGTCACAGGCCGATGCCGAAATGACGGACATGCTTTCCCGGGCGGCCGTGAGCGTCGGGCTAGAGTGGAACCCTCCACTCTACCCTGAACCCTCGCGGCTTGATGACTGGTTTCAGGGCTCGTGGCGCCACTCAAAGCAGCTGTGCCCCGCTCCAGTGCCATTCTTCCCAGAAGTGCATGAGGAGCTGACGAAATCGTGGGAGGCACCTTTCACTGCCCGGCCCCGACTCCGCAGTTCCCCCGCTCTCACTACCCTCGATGGCGGGGCGGCCAAGGCCTATACGGCGATTCCCCCGGTGGATAAGGCGCTCACGGTGCACTTATGCCCGCAGAGCGCACCACCTGGCGTGGACGCCCTAAGCTCCCATCCAAGCCCTGTAGGCTCACGTCGTCCCTGACGGCTAAGGCCTACAGTGCTGCTGGACAAGCCGCCTCTGCCCTGCACGCCATGGCTCTCCTGCAGGTCCACCAAGCCAAGGCGCTGAAAGAACTGCCCCAGATTTGATGCAGGAACTGCGTTCGGTGACCGACCTCGCCCTCCAGGTGACGAAGGTCACGGTGCGGTCTCTCGGGTGGATGATGGCCACACTAGTGGTCCAGGAGCGCCACCTTTGGCTCAACCTGGTCGAGATGGGCGAGGCCGACAAGACACAGTTCCTTGCTGCCCCTATTTCCCAGGCGGGCCTATTCAGCGACACAGTCGAGGACTTTGCCATGCAGTTCTCGATGGTGAAGCAGCAGACGGAGGCAATCCGGCACATCCTGCCCCGGCGCGGCTCAGGATCCCGCACCCAGTCTGCTCGTCGCCAAGGGCGTCCCCCTGCGGTGACTGCACCGGCTCCACCGCAGCTCGCCCCTTCAGCCCGGCCCCGGTGTGGAGCCCACCACAGAAAGCTGACTCCACCCGTCTCACAGCCGGCGCCGAAGAACCCATGGAGGTCCTCGAAGTGCCCCTGAGACGGGCAACCCAGGGATGAGGGAACCCACTCACGTGGAGCTGGTAGAAAGACCACTCCATCCCCCGGTGGAGGGCCGGGTGGAAAATCTTTTGTTACCTTTTTGTTGATTTCGCCGCACGCCCAAGTGGCTGCGGTACCCAACAGTTCAGCAAAAGAGCGGCTTCCTTCCTCCCTGGGTCACATACCCAGTGTGTATGGTCGTCACCACGACTACCGTCCACTGGCTTTTACTTGCAGAATTGGCCCTTTCCACCCCTGAGCGCCCAGCTGTGGCACACAGCCGCCCCCGATGTGGCAGCCTCCACGAGTTACGAGGACAGGCCTCTTCCTCCCCCGTCCCAGGCTGTTCCGGGGGTGGTCACAAAGAGCCAGGTAAGTGCTTCGATGTCCCTAGACTCAGCACGCCCACGACGTGCTGTGGCACCTCGCGCTCCACCCCGCCTCCGGTACGTCCGACGACGTTGTCCCCTTGGTCCCCCTCACGCGGAATTTGGACGCATAGCTTGCGCTTTCCAATCCGTTGCTGTGGCTGATCCGGACCGTCCGACTCGGCTACGCGATTCAGTTTGCCAGGCGCCCGCCCAGGTTCAGCGGTATTCATTTCACCTTGGTCAAGGGCGAAAACGCTGCCACCCTGCGTGCGGAGATCGCTACCCTCCTACGGAAGGACGCGATAGAACCTGTCCCTCCAGCCGAGATGAAGGAAGGGTTTTACAGTCCCTACATCATCGTACCGAAAAAAGGCGGTGGGTTGCGGCCAATCTTGGACCTGCGAGTACTGAACCGGGCTTTACACAGACTCCCGTTCAAGATGCTGATGCAAAGACACATTCTGATGAGCGTCCAGCATCAAGATTGGTTCGCGGCGGTAGACCTAAAGGATGCGTACTTTCACGTCTCGATCCTTCCTCGACACAGACCCTTCCTGCGGTTCGAGTGTCAGGCGTATCAGGACAAAGTCTTCCCTTTCGGCCTGTCCCTGTCTCTCGCATCTTTACGAAGATCGCAGAGGCTGCCCTTGCCCTGTTAAGGGAGGTGGGCATTCGCATTCTCAACTATCTTGATGACTGGCTAATCCTAGCTCACTCTCGAGACGTGTTATGCGCACACAGGGACCTGGTGCTCTCACACCTCAGCCGACTAGGGCTTCGGGTCAACCTGGAAAAGAGCAAGCTCCTCCCGGTTCAGAGCATCTCTTTTCTCGGTTTGGAGTTTGACTCAGTCTCCTTGAAGGCGCGCCTTACGAACGAGCGCACCCAGTCGGTGCTGGCCTGTTTGAAGGCGTTCAAGCAGGGAACAGCGGTTCCACTGAAACTTTTTCAGAGACTCCTGGGGCATATGGCATCCTCGGTGGTGGCCACCCCTCTCGGGTTGATGCATATGAGGCCGCTTCAGCACTGGCTCCAGACTCGAGTCCCGAGACGGGCATGGCGCCACGGGACACACCTCGTGGCCATTACGTCGGTCTGTCACCGTCTTTTCAGCCCTTGGACTGACCTCTTGTTTCTACGAGCAGGTGTTCCTCTAGAACTGGTCTCCAGGCGCGTCGTGGTCACGACAGACACCTCCATAACAGGCTGGGGCGCTGTTTGCAATGGGCACGTAGCCGCTGGCCTCTGGACGGGTCCGTGACTGCATTGGCACATCAACTGCCTCGAGTTACTGGCAATTCTGCTCGCCCTGCGGAGGATCCGGCCATTGATCCAGGGCAAGCACGTGTTAGTTCGGACGGACAGCACGGCAGTGGTAGCATATGTCAACCGCCAAGGCGGTCTGCACTCTCGCTGTATGTCACAACTCGCCCGCCGTCTCCTCCTCCGGAGTTAGCAGCACTTCAAGTTGCTGCGAGCCACTCACATCCCGGGCAACCTCAACACCACAGCGGACGCGCTGTCACGGCAGGTTTCCCTCAAGGGAGAGTGGAGACTCCACCCTCAGGTGGTCCAGCTGATTTGGAGTCGATTCGGATGGGCACAGGTGGACCTGTTCGCCTCCCAAGAATCCTCCCACTGCCTGCTCTGGAACGCCCTCACCAAGGCTCCCCTCGGCATAGACGCGCTGGCACACAGCTGGCCCCCTGGCCTACGCGAATATACATTTCCCCCAGTGAGCCTGCTTGCACAGACCCTGTGCAAGGTCAGGGAGGACGAGGAGCAGGTCGTCCTGGTAGCACCCTACTGGCCCACCCAGACATGGTTCTCGGACCTCACGCTCCTCGCGACCGCTCCCCCTGGCGAATTCCCCTGAGAAAGGACCTTCTTTCTCAGGGATGGGGAACCCTCTGGCACCCACGCCCAGACCTCTGGAATCTCCATGTCTGGTCCCTGGACGGGACGCGGAAGACCTAAGCGGCCTACCACCCGCGGTGGTAGACACGATCACTCAGGCTAGGGCCCCCTCTATGAGGCGCCTGTATGCCTTTAAGTGGCGTCTATTCGCTAAGTGGTGTTCTTCCCTACCCGAAGACCCCCAAAGATGCGCAGTCGGATCAGTGCTTTCCTTCCTGCAGGAGAGGCTGGAAGGGAGGCTGTCCCCCTCCACCTTGAAGGTGTACGTTGCCGCCATAGCAGCACACCACGACACAGTTGACGGTAAGTCCTTAGGGAAGCACGACCTAATCATCAGGTTCCTAAGAGGCGCCAGGAGGCTGAATCCCTCCAGACCGTGCCTCGTTCCCTCATGGGATCTCTCCATAGTTCTTCAGGGTCTACAGAGAGCCCCCTTTGAGCCTTTACAGTCAGCCGAGCTTAAGGCACTCTCCTTGAAGACTGCCCTCCATGTCTGCGCTCACTTCCATCAAGAGGGTAGGTGACCTACAAGCGTTCTCTGTCAGCGAAACGTGCCTGGAGTTTGGTCCGGGTTACTCTCACGTGATCCTGAGACCCCGACCGGGCTATGTGCCCAAGGTTCCCACCGCCCCTTTTAGGGACCAGGTGGTGAACCTGCAAGCGCTGCCCCAGGAGAAGGCAGACCCAGCCCTGTCGTTGCTGTGTCCGGTGCGCGCTTTACGCATCTATTTGGATCGCACGTAGAGCTTTAGTGTCTCTGAGCAGCTCTTTGTCTGCTTTGGTGCACAGCAGAAAGGAAGCACTGTCTCCAAGCAGAGGATCGCCCACTGGCTCGTTGACGCCATAACTATGGCATAACTCACCCAAAACATGCCGCCCCTGGTAGGGCTACAAGCCCATTCTACCCGTGGTGTAGCGGCTTCTTGGGCCCTGGCCAGAGGTGCCTCTCTAACAGACATTTGCAGAGCAGCGGGCTGGGCAACACCCAACACCTTTGCAAGGTTCTACAACCTCCGGGTGGAACAGGTTTTGTCCCAGGTAGTGGCACGCAACACAAGCGGATAAGCCCGGGATAGCTGGCCGGGTGTATCGCTTGCACATATCGCCTTCCCACCTCCTTTTGAGCTGAAGACGTGCGCCGTTAATTCCCAGTAGTGTTCACAAACTTTGTTCCCTAGTTGACTTCCTCCGAGCCCTGTGGCAGTCGAGTTTTCGGAGAGACTCACTGCCGGCCCAGTACACGCGCAAACTAAGAGCCCGGTTCTGGGGTAGGTGCTCCGCATGTGGCGGTTCCCTGTAAGGCTAACCTCATGCGATCTATATCCTCCATAGGAACCCCTAGTGTCACTACATCGACACCAACGTTGAGTGAGTGACAGATAGGGAACGTCATGGTTACTGGTGTAACCTCCGTTCCCTGATGGAGGGAATGAGACGTTGTGTCCCTCCTGCCACAACGCTGAACTACCCGCTGAAATGGCCGGACCTTATATCGGCTCCTCAGCATAAAACCTGAATGAGTGGTTGCATACCAGCTCCTTTTATACCCGTATGTCCGGGGAAGTGGCATGCAAATACCACTCGCCAATTTTCATTGGCTTTTTATCAAAGACCAGAGGTGTCTCGGGCTCCCATGAGTGACCCCTAGTGTCACTACGTCTCGTTCCCTCCATCAGGGAACGGAGGTTACACCAGTAACCATGACATTTCCAATTATCTGTTGTCCAATGTCTGTGTTTCTTTGCCCACTCTAACCTTTTAATTTTGTTTTTCTGTTTCAAAAGTGGCTATTTCTTTGCAATTCTTCCTATAAGGCCTTCACCCTAAGTCTTCTCTTTACTGTTGTACATGAAACTGGTGTTGAGCGGGTAGAATTCAATGAAGCTGTCAGCTGACGACATGTGAGGTGTCTATTTCTCAAACTAGAGACTCTGATGTACTTATCCTCTTGTTTAGTTGTACATCTGGCCTTCCACATCTCTTTCTGTCCTTGTTAGAGTCAGTTGTCCTTTGTCTTTGAAGACTGTAGTGTACACATTTGTCTGAAATCTTCACTTTTTTGGCAATTTCAAGCATTGTATAGCCTTCATTCCTCAAAACAATGATTGACTGACAAGTTTCTAGAGAAAGCTGTTTCTTTTTTTACCATTTTTGCCCTAATATTGACCTTAAGACATGCCAGTCTATTGCATACTGTGGCAACTCAAAAACAAACACAAAGACAATGTTAAGCTTCATTTAACAAAACAAATAGATTTCAACTGTGTTTGATATAATGGCAAGTCATTTTCTAGTACCAAATGAGCAATTTAGCATGATTACTCAAGGATAAAGTGTTGGAGTGATGGCTGCTGGAAATGGGTCTGTCTAGATTTGATCAAAAATGACTTTTTTCAAATAGTGATGGTGCTGTTTTTTACATCAGTAATGTCCTGACTATACTTTGTGATCAGTTGATGCCACTTTGGTGATAAAATACCAATTTCCTTCTGAAACAGCAAAATCTGTACATTATTCCAAACTTTTGGCCGCCAGTGTGTGTGTGTGTATACATATTTATATATACATAGAGAGAGAGTGAGAGAGTTTAAGAGTTCAATTAAGGCAGAATATAAACAAAACTCACTTCTTTCACATTATTGACATATAGTTATTATATTATGCCATCTTAATGATTTCTGTTGGCATCATGTCTGTAGCACAGAAACACCATATATAATCAATAATCAATACAAACATGCTAATTCAAATCAATCAGGATGTGTCACTATTAGAAACTCCATTTATAATTTACTTAAAAACATAAAATCATTTTTTTTATGAGTTGAAGTTGAATTTGCTCACAAAGTGATTAAAGAGCAGTTTTCAATGTTTAAAGAAATCTGTATCACTATCTGTAAACAATGATGAATAATTGAAAATGATAAACAATACCTGTTTCGGCAGCTGAAGTGTCATCTTTAGTGTTGTCTTTAATGTCTGTAAAGAGATTTTAAAACTACTGGTAATAGATTCTTAATAGATGTACATTTGCAAACATTTATTTCATTATAAACAACAATAAATGCTCTTAAACTTCACCTGTAAAGTTAACAGTGAATTCTACTAGATTTATGTCCACAGGCCATTTGCAAAAAAAAATACAATTTTGTTGTCGTTGTTGCATTCAGAGTGTAAGGACATGTGATGCTGGTCTTCTGTTCACAGGAATTTTTAGGGAATTCTTTTCTACAGATTTCGGCAGGATTATAAAACTTGTACAATTCCATGCAGCAGTTACTGCACTGATAAGAGATACTGCAGGTAAGATTTAATGTCTCTCCCACTTTTCCAGTCACATCTTCACAGGTTATATTGAATCCATCTGAAAAATAGTTTGTGTGTATATCAATTTAATACAGCAATTAAACACAAATACACACAGTATAGACCTAACTTTCTCATCTTAAGACATTCAAAGAACATATCCAGACTTGTTGTGTTCAGTACATTATGATTTGTTACAATGTGACACAAGGCATGCCATGACAAGACAAATTTTAATCGGACATTTTAAATCAGATACAATAGTCTGGTGATGTAATACATCAGTTAATATACCGCATCACTGCCCTCGTACATGAATTAAAAAGTCATTCTTCTTTTCTGAGCCACAAAACACAACGACACAAGACACAAGTTTTTCCCCAACTGCCAAATGTAGTTATAAGAATTTATTTCCAAGAATTATCTTACTAAAGCACTCATCTTCACAGACAGTTTGGAAAGTCCCGACCAGTATAAGCAGGAGCACAAAACTTACAGAACCCATGGTTTTATTTCTGAAATAAAAAAGACAAACATTTACACCTGAAGTTAAACTTAACTAGTACTCAAGACATTAGAAATATCAGCAGAAATATCACAATTTAGAAATTATTAAAAGTTTGCAAACTTGTATGAAAACAATAGTGTAAAAGTACTCAAACAATGATCAGTAATAAACCCACAGCAAAGAGCATCTATCACTGACCAACTTCACAATCCTACACAATTTGTTTCCACAATTAAGTGCATGTTACATTATGTCCTCATATGTTTAAATATCAGAAACAAGGCTTGCTGGATTACATTCAAATATATTCATATTAGGACCAGTCTTTCACTTGTGTTCTTAAAAATATAAACGACATTATCTTGTGATTAACTTTACATCATTTTGAATTAAAGTTTTGTGTGTGTGTGTCTGTGTGTGTGTGTGTATGTGTGTGTGTGTGTATGTGTGTGTGTGTCTGTGTGTGTCTCTCTGTGTGTATCTGTCTCTGTGTGTGTGTGTGTGTGTGTGTGTGTGTCTGTGTGTGTGTGTGTGTGTCTGTCTCTGTGTGTGTGTGTGTCTGTCTGTCTGTGTGTCTGTCTGTGTGTCTTTTTACATCATGATGGCGCCACAGATGGCCGCCTCAGTGTGGAGCGCTTCTATTGTTTTGTTATTTTTGTTTGTTTGTCCTCTGTTTAGTCATCTTTTTTCAGTCAGTTTTACCAGAGACGAACTGCTGAACATTCGACAGCATACACCAGTCAATATTTTCCCAGATTTTGAATATTCTAACGTTTTGTTTGACATTCCGGACGGAGGTACGGCTGTGTTGTTCAAGCGCGCTAGGAGACACAGGTGAGGGAGACGAGCAGGTGCACTGGTCAAGCTCCGTTGGCGCGGCTTTCGAACAACACTGCCGAGCATTCATCTAGCAAATCTCTGCTCTCTCCCTAACAAAACGGACAAACTACATCTCCTCACCTGCACAAACAAGGACTTTTCAAACACTGTTGCCTTGTGCTTCACAGAAACCTGGCTGAGTGAAGCCATTCTGGACAGTGCATTACATATGCCGGGCTTTCAGCTGTTCAGAGCAGATCGCATCGCGGTGTTAACGGGGAAAACAAGAGGCAGTGGAACATGCTTTTACATCAATGAAAGTTGGTGTACAGATGTAACAATGTTAAAGAGGATGTGCTGTCCTAATTTGGAAGCACTCTTTATTAACTGTAAGCCTTTCTACTCACTGTGGGAGTTTTCCTTGTTTATTTTGATGAGTGTGTATATCGCGCCAAACGCGTGTGTGAACGCAGCCCTGCAACAGCTGGCTGATCAAATCACAGACATGGAACAACAATATCCGGACTCAGTTATTATTATTCTTGGGGATTTTAACAAAGCAAACCTCACACCTGAACTGCCCAAATACAAACAGCACATTACATGCCCCACCAGAGACAAGAACATACTGGATCACTGATACACAACAATAAAGGATGCATATCGCTCTGTCCCTAGAGCAGCTTTGGGACTCTCTGATCACTGTTTGGTTCATCTTCTTCCAACCTACAGACATAAAGTAAAATCTGCTAAGCCTGTATTAAGGACTGTAAAGAGATGGACCAACGAAGCAGAGCTGGAACTACAAGCCTGCTTTGACTGCACTGATTGGAGTGTTTTTGAGGCTGCAGACACCAATCTGGATGAGCTCACAGATACTGTTACATCATATATCAGTTTTTGTGAGGATATGTGCATTCCTACTAGGACTAATTTAACATTTAACAAAGACAAACCGTGGCTTACAGCAGAACTCAGGCAGCTTCGTCAGGCCAAAGAGGATGCTTACAGAGTTGGGGATAAAGTTTTGTACAATCAGGCCAGGAACACACTGAATAAGGGCATCAGAGTGGTAAAAGAAGATACTCTGAGAAGCTGAAAAAGTTTTCAGCTAACGACCCTGCATCAGTGTGGAGTGGCATGAAACAACTTACGAATTACAGGACTCCTGCCCCCAACCCTGTGGTGGACCAACAACTGGCTGACGACCTGATTGTGTTCTACTGTAGATTTGAAAGACCCAATCTCACACCCCACACCCACTCTGACCTTCACTTCACACAAACACCAACACCTCCTACAACCCCCCTCCTCCCCCCTCCTGCTACTCAACCTGCACTTAAGATCTGTGAAGATGATGTGAGACGCGTCTTTCGACAACAAAGGATAAGGAAAGCACAGGGCCCAGATGGCGTTTCACCTGCATGTCTTCGATCCTGTGCTAACCAGCTGGCCCCCATCTTCACACAGATCTTCAATAGATCACTGGAGCAGTGTGAAGTCCCATGCTGCTTCAAACGTTCCAATATCATCCCCATCCCAAAGAAACCAAAAATCACAGGACTTAATGACTACAGACCTGTCACCCTGACGTCTGTGGTCATGAAATCATTGAGAGACTGGTGTTGGCCCACCTGAAGAACATCACTGGACCCTTTCTAGATCCCCTTCAATTTGCTTATCGAGCAAACAGGTCTGTGGATGATGCAGTCATCATGGGATTGCATCATATCCTGCAACATATGGACAGACCAGGGACATATGAAGGATCCTTTTTGTGGACTTCAGTTCAGCTTTCAACACCATCATCCCAGCTATACTCCAGAATAAATTACACCAACTCTCTGTTCCCATGTCTATCTGTCAGTGGATTACCAGCTTTCTGACAGACAGGCAGCAGCTTGTGAGACAGGGGAAACTCACTTCTAGCCCCTGTACAATCAGCGCTGGTGCCCCCCAGGGATGTGTGCTCTCCCCACTACTCTTCTCCCTCTACACCAATGACTGCATCGCCAAGGACCCCTCTGTCAAGCTCCTGAAGTTTGCAGATGACACCACTGTCATCGGCCTCATCCGAGATGACGATGAGTCTGCATACAGAAGGGAGGTTAAACAGCTGGCTGTCTGGTACAGTCAAAACAACCTTGAGCTGAACACGCTCAAAACGGTGGAGATGATTGTGGACTTTAGGAGGAACACCCCAACACTGACCCCCCTCACCATTCTAAAGAGCATTGTGGCAGCAGTGGAGTCATTCAGGTTCCTGGGCACTACCATCTCACAGGACCTGAAGTGGGAGACACACATTGACTCCACTGTGAAAAAGGCCCAGCAGAGGTTGTACTTCCTTCACCAGCTGAGGAAGTTCAACCTGCCACAGGCACTGCTGATACAGTTCTACTCAGCAGTCACTGAGTCTGTCCTCTGCACTTCAGTAACTGTCTGGATTGGTTCAGCTATGAAATCAGACATCAGAAGACTACAAAGGACAGTTCGGACTGCTGAGAGGATTATTGGTTGCCCCCTGCCCCCCCTTCAAGAACTATACACTTCCAGAGTGAGGAAAAAGGCTGGAAAAATCACTCTGAACCCACTCACCCTGCCCACTACATTTTTGAACTGTTGCCTCAGAGCTCTGAGCACCAGAACCGTCAGGCACAGGAACAGTTTTTTCCCTCAGGCTATCATCTCATTAACAGTTAAATTGCCCCATTGAGCAATAACTATGTGCAATACACAGTTTAGTCTTTCTTATATTTATCCAACACATCCAACCTCTTCTGCCATTTCACTCCTCTGGGAAAAAAAAAAAAAAAAACATTTTCACTGTACATAACAGATTGTATTAGATTTGCACTACCCATGTGTATGTGTGTATGTATGTGTGTGTCTGTAGGTATGTGTATAATTATTTTTTCTTTTTTATTATTATCTATGTCTTGCTGCTGTTTTTGTATTGTTGTACACTGGAAGCTCCTGTCACCAAGACAAATTCCTTGTATGTGTATGCATACTTGGCAATAAAGCTCATTCTGTGTGTGTGTGTGTGTGTGTGTGTTCACATTCTTGCATCTTTTTTTTAATTTAAGCCTGTTTGAAGTTTTTTATCTAATGAGCACGAGATTATGGAATAGCACAGAATAATCACAACAGAAACTTTATTATGCACCAAAATACATTTGTGACAAAATATCCAACAACACAGTTTCAAAGCGTCACAAGTGAAAACAGAAGAATATAATACAAATATTTATGGTTGTTCTTTCATTTACCAGATACCGGAAACAAATCAATGTCTGTAATTATTCTGAACAAAACACACGATATAATCTATAAATTGTTGTGAAAAGATGAATATAAGTATAAGCATAATTACCTTTGTGAAAACATAGTTTAGATGAATGAAATCCGGGGAGCAGAATAATCCGTGTATCATTCCTTCATTTAATATTCAATTAATAATCCAAAATCCGAAAAAACACTTTTTATATAATTATTCGTTTACAAAACCAATATTAAAAAACAAACAGGCTAATGACATGTTTCTCGTACTTTCGATTTTATACTCCAGTTAAGAATTGTCCCGGGACACTGTGAGTTTTGATGATGTGATTTCACTAATATATGGTTTGAATATTTGATCTGAAACGCCCCTTTCTTCTGATTGGTCAAATGCACCATCGTCTTTCACTTTTCTTTTTATCCTGTGAGACAGAATAACAGTTCATATTAATTCATCTCAGTTAATATTAAATTCTTTACCATTTATTCTCCAAAACTCGCCACGTTTATTGCAGTTGAGCTATCTCTCTCATCAAACAGTCAGATTTATCAGACAGCCCTACACATAAACCTGCTGTCTTGGTTTTAAATGAGATGATGAAAATAACCATTCATTCATAAGACTATTGAAGCATGACTACACTGTAAAGACAGGATTACCTTTAATTGCGGAATAAAGCTAGTTTTAGTTTCGATATTCGTTGGCTATTCGCCTATGTTGCGTAAGGGACCGTCTGAAAACTCCACCCACAACTAAAACGTCACTGGCGTCAGAGCACTTATTTATTTGACTGTTGACTCGCATGTTCTATCTAAAACACACACACACACGCGCGCGCGCGTTGTAGATCACCAGTGATGACTGTGCATATGAGTGTACAGTATTTACTTATATTATGAAAAAAAAAAAATCACTAAAATTAACAGTTAGTCTATCCAATGGGAATGTACTACAAGTTTTGGAATGTGAAAAAAACATTTTGGTAAATTTTCAGATGGTCCCTTAAATACACTAAGAAATGAAAGCGCATCGGAGCATTCAGTCATAATTCTTCAGCCACACCAACTGACAAGAGTGCAGTGTTTTATGTCTGTATATTATAGTCAGTGTTGTGTAATTAATTACTGTAATTAAATTATTTTTCATTGAAAAAGTAAGGGATTACTCTTCATTTTTCAGTAATTTAATTACAGTTACTTCTGATGTAAATGTGTTAAATGCTGTATAGACTATAGAACAATTCTATATAACAATTTAAAATCGAAATTCAACATCTAATGTTAAAATGTAAGTTTTCTAATTTAACGCTGCCCCCTTAAATTCTTTGTCCAGTTCATTAATAATTTATTTGATTTTATATGATTTATTAGAAAGAATTAAAAGAACAGTTTCATGTCTATTCTTGTATTTTTCATCTGGTCGAGGTTGATCAGGGTTCTAGAAAGTAATTAGTAATAAGTAATGCAATTACTTTTTAGACAGAGTAATTAGTACAGTAAAAATTACTTCTTTAGAGTAACTTACCCAACACTGATTACAGTTATATACTCTTTGATGACTGTAAGTCCACCGTGACGTGGTACATGACTTGTAAAATCAGGACTGTCCCTGGTTTTAAAGTGAGGTCTGGTCACCCTAACTGTGAATGCCAGCCAATTCTCCAGTGCAGTGTCGACCACCAGTGCCCAACTGATCAGCTGCACTGGTACCACTTATAAATGAATGGTTGTGTAACACTAAGAAGAATAACTTTGAAAATACATTTGGCATACAGAGCATGGGGAGGCCCCTGACAGATGCCTGGCCCCCCCATGTGCCCCACTACTCACATACTCACATACCCCCCTCCCCCCAAACGATATAACACTCGCACCCCAGACTGAACACTGTACCCTGCCCACTGTGAAAAAATCATGGCACTGCTCCTGCCTGTCTGCATTCAGTGAATATTTTACGGTTGTGTGCTGTGTCTGACTACTTGAGAGAGATAGCGCAGCTGCAATAAACGTGGCGAGTTTTGGGGAATAAATGGTAAAGAATTTAATATTAACAGAGACTAATAATCTGAACAATTAAACAGTAGAGAACAGCACAGCAAAAAAACAAGAGGTTTCAGAAATTAATGTTTAGAGAGTATCACAAGTCTTTAATAATTTAAATACACTGTATAAATCAATAAAGAAAGAGCAATACATCACATGTGAAAATTATTACATTAATTCAATTAAACAAACATTTCTTTTTCATGTTTAAGCTATATATAATATACAAATAATATATGTTTTGCAACGGAATTTGTCAATCAGTTCGAGATTTATTAAAAGAGCTCGTTTAAGGGTGTCAATGTACACCTGCGTCAGACAGACACTTTTGGAGGGTCTTGGCTGCGTTGAGTCATAAACATAACGTTTTAAGGTCGCTGTCTTCGGATTTGCACTCCATCAAGCTGTTTGTATGCTAGAATGTGTTCTTATCGGGCGTTTTCCAAACGGCATTTTTGCGCCTTTGAAGGGCACTTCGGAAAGGGGACGCCACTCGTTCCAAACAAAAGTAAGAAAGCGTATTGTTTCACAAAGTGCCCTTTTACAAGACATTTAGTGAAGGGTATGTTCAAACTGTAATGCCATGCTCTTTTTAGAGAGCCCACATTAAGAGCTTTGTCCTTTGTAGTGAGTAGGGCATAGGGATGATCACTTTCGATTGGAAATTACCCATCTTGTGTTGTTTGCTCTGGATGAGTGTGGTTTGTTCTCTGCGCATTGCCTATACAGCGAGTTTCGCTTACTGCCCCCTGGAGAAAACAGATGGTACTGCAAGCTTGAATTGCTCAGATATAAGGAACATTGCTTATTACGGTCCAGGGACATGATACATTTGGTAAATTTGTTTAACGCATTATTTTTTGTATAATTAATCACACTGAATTAACATGTTAAGTCGACAGCCCTAATCAGGACTATTTGAAAAGTCTGTAGTGATCAGATTTGATACACCAGTTTCATTCTTAAACACTAAAATAATGTATTTTCTGTTATTTAAAGTTAGCAATATGCTGACAAGTGGTTGAAGAGCTGTTTTCTACGTTTCAGATGATCTGTCACAGTAAACTGTGGTCAAAAATTATGAGTTAAACAATACCTTTCTTGACATACACTTCATGTCCATTTTCAGGTCCTGGAAAACAGGTTTTAAAATCCTGGTTAATAAAATTAAGTACATTTTCAAACATACAGTATATTGCATAATAAGGTTATTTAGAGTTTTACTGTACCTGTTATGTTCACAGTGAATTCTGTTGTTGGCGTTTCACATGTTGTTTGTAGAAAGAATCTGATTTTTTTTTGCCATGGATTCATTTAGAGTGTACATTTGTGTGAAGCTGGTTCTTCGTTCACAGTACTTGTCAGGAAATGTCTTTTTATAGATTTCCCTGTCATCATCTGCATAGTTAAACATATACATTCTAATGCTGCATTTATTGGAGAGCAAAAAGATGCTGCAGGAAAGAGTTAAATCTTCCCCCACAGTTCCAGTAACATTTTGACAGGTTGCAATCAGGAGATCTGAAAAAGAACAGTTTATATCAATTTCTTAGTGCAAATGAAAAAAATTACTAATTTTACATGTTTCAAGAAATTTAACGAATATAACATATCCAGACATTTTGTGCTAGTTATCAAGATGAAAATACAGGCAAAGTGTCAGGCTCAAAGTGACTCCACATTAGAGAACCGATTAAAAAATCAATTACTGTACAGTATTTTTTTGGTGATATTTGATTTCTGGTAACGTACAGTGCATCCGGAAAGTATTCACAGTGCTTCACTTTTTCCACGTTTTGTTATGTTACAGCCTTATTCCAAAATGGATTAAATTCATTATTTTCCTCAAAATTCTACAAACAATACCCCAAAATGACAACGTGAAAGAAGTTTGTTTAAAATCTTTGCAAATTTATTAAAAATAAAAAACGAAAAAAATCACATGTACATAAGTATTCACAGCCTTTGCCATGACACTCAAAATTGAGCTCAGGTGCATCCTGTTTCCACTGATCATCACTGAGATGTTTCTACAACTTGATTGGAGTCCACCTGTGGTAAATTCAGTTGATTGGACACGATTTGGAAAGGCACACACCTGTCTATATAAGGTCCCACAGTTAACAGTGCATGTCAGAGCACAAACCAAGCCATGAAGTCCAAGTAATTGTCTGTAGACCTCCGACACAGGATTGTATCGAGGCACAGATCTGGGGAAGGGTACAGAAAAATGTCTGCAGCATTGAAGGTCCCAATGAGCACAGTGGCCTCCATCATCCGTAAATGGAAGAAGTTTGGAACCACCAGGACTCTTCCTAGAGCTGGCCGCCCGGCCAAACTGAGCGATCGGGGGAGAAGGGCCTTAGTCAGGGAGGTGACCAAGAACCCGATGGTCACTCTGACAGAGCTCCAGCATTTCTCTGTGGAGAGAGGAGAAACTTCCAGAAGAACAACCATCTCTGCAGCACTCCACCAATCAGGCCTGTATGGTAGAGTGGCCAGACGGAAGCCACTCCTCAGTAAAAGGCACATGACAGCCCACTTGGAGTTTGCCAAAAGGCACCTGAAGGACTCTCAGACCATGAGAAACAAAGATTGAACTCTTTGGCCTGAATGGCAAGCATCATGTCTGGAGGAAACCAGGCACCGCTCATCACCTGGCCAATACCATCCCTAGAGTGAAGCATGGTGGTGGCAGCATCATGCTGTGGGGATGTTTTTCAGCGGCAGGACTGGGAGACTAGTCAGGATCGAGGGAAAGATGAATGCAGCAATGTACAGAGACATCCTTGATGAAAACCTGCTCCAGAGCGCTCTGGACCTCAGACTGGGGCGAAGGTTCATCTTCCAACAGGACAACGACCCTAAGCACACAGCCAAGATAACAAAGGAGTGGCTCCGGGACAACTCTGTGAATGTCCTTGAGTGGCCCAGCCAGAGCCCAGACTTGAACCCGATTGAACATCTCTGGAGAGATCTGAAAATGGCTGTGCACCGACGCTCCCCATCCAACCTGATGGAGCTTGAGAGGTCCTGCAAAGAAGAATGGTAGAAACTGCCCAAAAATAGGTGTGCCAAGCTTGTAGCATCATACTCAAAAAGACTTGAGGCTGTAATTGGTGCCAAAGGTGCTTCAACAAAGTATTGAGCAAAGGCTGTGTTTTTTTTGTTTGTTTTTTTTTTTTCGTTTTTTATTTTTTATAAATTTGCAAAGATGTCAAACAAACTTCTTTCACGTTGTCATTATGGGGTATTGTTTGTAGAATTTTGAAGGAAAATGATTAATTTAATCCATTTTGGAATAAGGCTGTAACATAACAAAATGTGGAAAAAGTGAAGCGCTGTGAATACTTTCCGGATGCACTGTATTTTATTGCACTATTTATTAATGACCGTGTTTATCTTTGTGTGACCCCACGTAGAGTGCCGTAACCCGGGTTTGAAAATTAGTGGGGTGCCAAAACTTGTACCACAATTACAATAATGTTTTTACACAATGATGTTGTGAAACATTAGTTATTAAAGTTAATGGAATAGCATAGCCTTCATCATGGCCAGTGTTCACATAGATGACATATTTCATAATGTAGTCTAGATGGGGTACTAATGTAGCATGCTACTGTTTTTGAATGTTTCAGATAATGTCATGATGATCATCAGGGCTGGATTAAGACTACTACTTTTTCCTCTGTGACATATGTGCTATTTTTCATGTTTTCTAAAGTCATAGAATAGCTGTTTGTGATGAATGAACCGAAATTGCGAAACCTTTTCCTTTGAGACCCAAAACATTCTTCCTCCAGGGGGAAGAAAACCAAATCCTCCACTGATCTCAGGATGTTTTTATATCTAATTGGAGACATTTTTAAACTGGATAGTAGTTTTTATTTAAAAAAAAAAAAATGATAGTTGCAATGATTCGTACCTGTGTTTGGAAACCCACTATATAATAATTTCTCATCCAGTGATAATAAACAATCCTGACCAGCGCTGATTTGGCTTCGCTATAAGCAACGCATCATTTAATTTCATTTAAGATGACTGATCCCAGTTCAAGAGTCTCTGTGCTGTCAAAACTTTCAATGTATGGAGTCATGTGAAAAAACAACATGGTGCTGACCACAGCGGAGTTTGTCTTTGGGAGAAACGGCAACAAAACTACATCTGGTAAGAAACCTAAAGTTTTTACAATGAAACCTGTGAGTCTCTAGTTTCATCCGATATGCCATTTTTTTTAAATTTAAGCAATTTATTGTGAAAAAACATGCTGTTAAACACAATGTACACTAATGTATACTTAAGCACATTTTTTCCCTTAGAAATCCTATATTTACTGTGGATTATCACATTGTGAATCAATGGGTTCATCCAAAAGCTGGAAAATGTTGCTTTCAGAGTCTTTATATGGAGTTAGGATGAAAATAAGGTGCATTTCAAACTGTTCTGAGACCAGTGCAGACAGAAAGCACACTGGAGGTTCAGTCATTCACTAAATAGGGAGCATCCTACTGTAAGATTGGTGTCAGGAGTGGAAGAAAGGAGACACAGGAGTAGATTCTTATCATCTTTTAATAATAATCGCTGGAGTGGAAACAAACGATCAGGCACAACATGCTAACATAACACAACAATAAATCTAAACTTAACTCAACGTATCACTTCAAGGACTGACTGAAGGATCATCACTTCAAGGATGAACAAAACTAGAGGGTGTGTATATATATATATATATATATATACACAGGGAAACTAATGAGGGAATGGAAGGCAGGTGCGGATGATGATGAGCAGATAGAAGTGATTAGGGCAGTGAATTCTGGGAAACGCAGTGCAGGGGAAAACTTCAAAATAAGAGTCCTTGAAGAAAATGAGGGAGACAGACTGTGACACCTATAGCTCTGAGCTAAGTGCATTCACTCCTAAAATCCGACCAAAAGTTCAGTTTCAGGCTGCAGATGATGTTTGTACCACTCAACATGTTTAGCAGACACAGGACAATGGTAATTGGTACATAGATTCAGATTCAGAATTTAAGATGTATAATTTGGCAGCAAGGTTGGCAGTGATTGGATGATGCTGGCCAATACTTTGAATCAGAATTATTTATGTCTATTTCCCAAAAAAATAAATAAATAACCATCACTCTTGGAAACACAACAAACAATTAGATCAAAAATCTGACTTTCTATAGTTTAGTACTATTTAAAATTTCACAACTCATATGTGGACATAATTTATTTATTTATTTATTTATTTATTTATTTTTTTTTAGGGGCCACAGTTACAGATCAAAAGGGGAATGGAAAATGGACACTGCAGTCATTCCTGGGTCTCAGGAGGTTAAACGTTTCTGCACATAACATCTTTCTCTTTCTCAGTGTTTTCCTCCAACTGTCTGCATCAGATATACAGTAGTTTACTATAAAATAAAGTCTATCAGCCCTTTTTAACATTGGAGTAGATTACTGATTGAATATTAGACTGTGTACCTGTTCTATGTAAACATCTTGATTTTTAAGTGCTTATTGTGCTAAATATGAAAGTATAAACAAATTAATTGCAAAATGTATCATTACCGCTGATAATAAATTTCACTTCATTCATTCAGCTATTTATTGTGTATAAGATCTTTAAACATTAAGACTGCATCTCAGTTTATATTACAGGAATAAATTCAAGAGCTTTTGGATTGAAGAAACGTGTGAATCTTGAAATATGTTTTTAACATTTAAAATGTTAAATGCTTCTTCAATTGGACTAAAAGCATTTAACATTTGTCTTTGATTTAGCCCGCCCACAAAAACTCCTTCCTGCAGGGCAAGTTTTACAAGAACAACTTCTTGTCTTACCATCATCAGACTGCTCCACATCCACAATGAACAGCTGCAAGACATTTACGAAAGAGGACAACAAGTACTAAGAATTCAGACAACTTTCAAAGCTCGAAGGCATTACAGGACGTAAAGCATAATTAGCATTTTATTGAATACAGAATCTGCTAATAATACAGTAAAAAAAATAAATAATAATTATTGCATAAATCTTCTTCTACATCATAACTGAACTTTACTTTACTTCAGGACACGCAAAGAGCTTAACCCCTTCGATGTCACCAACAAATAACACCATAAGCCTATGTGGTTTAATTACTTTCACTTAACATTGTTTATTTGTGTTTGTACTGACAGAGAATTCTGTTAAAATGATTTTGCATGGCTTCACAAACCACAAGTACCTGCACAAATTTTAATATGTAATGATTGTTCCCAATGTGACACAAGCAAATATATATAAAAGGTTCACTTTCTAAATGATGAATTGTCCTGCCCCCAAAATTGAGCAATAGCTTGAACTCGTGTCATATTTCTTTCCAGACCAAATGTCTTTGATTACATACACTGAAAATGCTGAAAAATATTTAAGTGCTGGCAGAGCCTCTTTTGGAGATTCTGCCCACATTTGAAAATCTCCAGCCTGTAGCTGTACTTACTTGGAAAAGTTCGACCATCAAAAACTAATCATCACTTGATTTATTCCATCCTTATTTGAATGCAAGAAACTGGCATGGGATAGTTCTACATCATCAAATCAACAGACATCTGGAGCACACGTGCCCTTAAAGGAACAGTTCACCCAAAAATGAAAATTCTCTCATTATTCACTTACACTGATGCCATCCATCCCAGATGTGTATGACTGTCTTTCTTCAGCAGAAAACAAATGAATATTTTTAGAAGAAGATAGATAGAGCTCTGTGTGATGTAAGAAACTTGACATGCATGTGAAAGGTCTACCAAATATCATCGGGATATAACTATCTGGAACACATTTGCCCTAAATAGAACCTACTCCAAACTGTCATCTGTTCTACATTAGACAATGACTCGATTCACAACATTGACAAAAGAAAATATTTTCTCTCAAATATAGCTTTGAGCAGCAATTACTGGGCCAACACTGTAAAGCTAAGATTGGTCTACACACTACAAGATTAAAGCATTTTTAAAGACATTTAGAGACTCTAGTTTTTTGATGTGTTGCCGATGTTGTGGTGCACACTTTACTGACTGCACAACTATTTGCAGTCTATGTGTGTGAATTACAAGATCATTCTCCTCTCCGACTATAGTTACGACCTGGAAATTCATTCTCACTCAAACTCACCCAATATGTCATGACAAGTCGTAAGAATAGTAAGAGATGGTGAAATCATAAGAAACCGTACGAGTTGGCTAGCAAAAAATGTATGACTTGTATTGCTGTTTACCACAGAAGGAAATAGCATTCTGGTGATTTATCACAAGTTTAACGAGATTCATTTTTATTGTAGGATTTTTTGATTAGGCTGATTTTTGATCATTATCAGCATACTGGTTCGCCTGTAAATGCACTCACTGAATCAGTAAGCAACACGAGACCAAAATGTTTTTTTTAAACACAACGGAAGTTCTTATTTAGTTGGCAACACCATTAACTCAGCAGAGAGTCGAGTCGGTCTGGTTATAAACATCCGTCTGCTGCCAGACACAGACTCCATCCAATCTCAACAAACCTCTCACAATTTCTTCCAGAATTAGTCTGTGTAATGTGTTTTACACAAACAGAATAAAAAATGCATACAAAGATAACAGCTGTGTAGTTTATTTTTCACCAACTGAACTGGTTTCACTGGTGTATCTTCACCTATTCTTTAAAATATAGGTAGAGAAAAATATTGGAGCAATTTAGGGGAATAAAATAAAAATAAACAAAAACAAAATTGCAAACATCAGTTATATCACTGTTCACTGAATGCAAAATTGTTAATGAAAACATTCTTTAAAAGTACTTTACAAAAAGGACAATAATTCATTGTTTTTGTATCATTTATCATAGAGTTAATTTAAGCCTTCCTTATATTCTGATCATACAGATCAATAACCCATTGTAATTTCACAGAAATGAATATAAAACATAAAAATGTGGAGTCAATTAAGAGTTTATGCTTTACAAAACCTAAATCCAAAGTCTCGGAATAGTAGTTCCATGTACAACAATAGCTAACTCATGTTTTCAATGTAATGCTATTTTATTAACTTTTTTCTTTTTGTTTCTTTTCAATGTGTAGATCTGAAAGGCATCATCTTTCATGAATTGAAATGTGACACAAAATGAATCGCTTTCATATTGTTGATATACTGCAATTATACAAAGCTTTCTTTATATCTGTTAGTACGTTTGAAGAACAGAAACACCCTTTCCTGGAATTCAGTTGGGCTGTGTTTCATCATTGTGTGAATGTTAGTATGATGATAAAACTGCTTACAATAGCCACAATGACAGCGATCTTAAATCCACGATCCTCTGCTTGATCTAGTTGATCTGTTTCTAAACAAAATTAAGAATAATACATACAGGCGCTTTCAAATTCAGTTATGTCATTGATTAAATCATAAAAAAAGGCATTTTTTTATAAGCAGGTATTGCTAAAAACATCAGTTCACAGGTAACAGTTGCTGAAAGTGATTTTAGCCATTCTAGAATTTCCCCTAGTTGAGCTGTTGGATTAGATATGACCCTTTTTCCAAAACCCCGAACTCCAAAGATACCAAATGAGCTTTATTTAGACCGACACAAGCAGAAGCTGTTGTCAAAAACAACAGAAGCAAAATAGCGCCCTCAACTGACAACTGTTATGAGCAACATGGCATAAAAATGGCATAAGCCTCAATTATTCGCTGCAACTACAATACTCTAAGAATTATTTTTAATTTTTATTTTATTTTGATGCTCTGTACTTACTGGTTCAATTTCATGTAAGTTGTTTTTGATAAAAAAACAATACTCTGAGAAAGTGCAAAATGGTTGACAGACAGAAAGCATCATTGTCCGCGGCTCGTGGACACATTTTTGTTTGCAGTTTACAGTCTAGAGCTGTTACAGAGACTGGAGAGATATCTCAGGACACTTATTTCACTAATATCTTTCAGGGAGTAGTAGAGCTGCACGATTCTGGATAAACTGAGAATCACGATTGTTTTTGCCAAGAATACAGATCATGATTCTGAAGAAAAAAATGCTTATTCAGTGATTTACAAAACCTGGACATGAGGGTAACAAAAGTAACATGCAATTTACTAGAGGTTCTGACAAAATGCTCTTTGCTTCAATCTATGCAAAAATGCAATAAATCTGTAAATCAAATATATTAATTTAGAATGTCCTTAGTCCACAAGAGGGTGCAACGCATTATAAACCAAACAGCACCTTGTTCTTCTTCTTTCAGCTGCTCCGTTAGGGGTCGCCACAACGGACCATCCATGATCTGCATATTTGATATGGCACAGGTTTTATGCCGGACGCCCTACCTGACGCAACCCCCAGTGGCTGGGGGACTCTCACTCACACCTACGGGGCAATTTTAGAGTCTCCAATTCATTTAACCTGCATGTTTTTGGACTTGTAGGGGAAACCAGAACCAGGAGAACATGCAAACTCCACAAAGAAAGGCCCAGTTGAGCCGGGACACAAACCCGGGACCTTCTTGCTGTGAGGCGACAGAGTTCTTAACTTAACAAGACTTAACATTTTTAAGAATTTGTCCTGTCTGCTTATATATTATCAGCTGTGTTTGCTTTAATATCTTGTCAAGACAGCATAGATTTAATCCCGTCTATTTACACTAGTAATTCGTTAACAGCTGTGTTTACATTAATATCACCTAAAGAGGAGTATTTTTATTATAAACACCGAAGTCTCGTGCAAGAGCGCTGCATTCATCACAACACACAGGTGCATGGACAGTCACATGCATGTGAGCGTTTAAGAGCAGCCGGATGTAATCAAGCAGTACTGAGAAGCGAATTTAGTCAGATTTGGGTAATGCCGGTATTATTTTAGCATCGGTCGTTAGCTATTAAAATATTGAATTGAGCAGAGATTCTGTCACACTCTAATCGTGGCTGCACCCTGTAGTTTGTAAAGCACTATGCTGGACAAACGTCTTTGCCGTTGTGTTTTATTTTATTATCTCGTGTAGGAGCGCTGTGTTTTGTAGATGCCATATAAAGTTTAAAAACTCATCTTGAAGTGAATTTCTCTTTTAAATTTGACTGCCTTACAAAGGCATGCCACGGTAACATTAATGAACATTGCAGAATCGTTGTCAGTCAGAAATGAGATCGCGATCTTTTAATGATTAATCGTGCAGCTCTAAGGATTAGTAACATTTTTTGCATACATTTCCATAAAAAAACAAAAGGGTCATATTCGTTAACATTAGTTAACATGAAGTAACAATGAATACTTATTTCAGCACTTATTAATGTTGGTTAATTTCAACATATACTAATAAAATGTTAAAAGGTGCACTCAGTAATTTTTTCCTCATTATAAAAAGTTTAACTCCTAAAGACATGAATTGTACTTTTGCAATATATGTATGAAATCATGAGCACTCACATTAAAATCAAGACTCCGGTCATATCAGTAACCTTTTAAAAGCTGTTTTATTGTACATGGAGAGGGTCCGCACATGGGGGCTGCCATGTTAGAATCACATGACCAGCTGAATACTACTCACTTAATCTCAGTAACTGTCCTGTTATTCGACATTTTTACTCAGGGATTAAATTAATCATGACTGACTGTGAATAGTGAATTTCTACAATTTCATCTGAAACTGAAAACTACTGATTTTAAATCATGCTGCATCCACACCACTAGGTGTCAGTTTAAGTCCAAGATGACACAAAATAGGGATGGGCGATGCCACTTATTTTCTTTTCGATCCGATACCAATAATTTCAAATCCAATATCGTCGACACCGATACCAATACAGATACTTCTATTTAATTGATTTTTTTGCAATTTCTTGGGAAAAAATGGGTAAGCTCTCATTCCCAGGAATGTGACCGTACAGTTTATTTTGTTGCACTAATACCACAGTTTAAAATATTTTCGTAAGAATTACAAAGTGAAATATGATATTTGTAAGACATCAAATACATACGTCTCTTTATGCACCGATAACTTCTGCTGTAAGCAGTCTGTGAGCTTGCTTGTATGAATAATCCAGTGTTATATCGTAGATGTCCAGAACAATATATGCAGTGCCACAAGACAAACACACTAAACAAATCATCAGAAATATATTTTATTGACTAATAATAATAATATTATACTTCAGTGCAAAGGGGAGGATCTCAGCTGTCTAATGACATGTAGACTGAGCTTCTAGTCCACTCAGAGGCCAAGATATTTGATGATAATTGGGGCTGGTGCCAGAACTAAAAATTAGATTGAATGTCTATGGACGAACACATCTGCGATGGCTAAAACGCGTTATAGCAACACTTATATTTCAGATCGGCATTTTGTGACGGATGGTGATATAGGAAATATAATTTTTTCTGGTTCTTCTTGCCATTTAGTGCTATAAAATAAGACTACTTGAAGGGAGATGGAGTGAACAGAGCCAAAATGACATCCTTACAAAGTTAGGACAACAACAAAAAAGGTTTTCTTATTTTTAATCTGTTTATCATAAGATCATCAGCCATTAAAACAACACAATAATATTTAACATAAATACATATAAAACAGAAAACATATAACCAAAGGCGTCATCTTTTTACAAGGTTCACTTGAAAAGTGCAATAAAACTGCTTTCAAATTATTGAATTGTCTGTCATCATGTCTGTTGATCGGAAACACTCTGGAAGGCTGGAACAGTTGCGTTTCTTTTTGTAAATGATTGTTACTGTGATGATTATAATGATGATGAAACCGCTTACAACAGCAGCAATGACAGCAACCTTAGATCGATCAGGGCCGTCTGGATTGATCACGTCCGTCACAGATTTATCATGTGATTGATCTGGATGATAAAAAAGAATAATCTCTATTGGTACATTACATTTAAATCATAGACTGCATGATTTATTAGAAGAGTGATTTCTTGATGCACACATCTGAATGTAATCTGTACAAAAGCAAACTAATAGAGCAAAACAGTCTTAAGTCGTACGAATTCATACAAGTTGACTGAATCATACGATATTGGACAAGTTTGGTCATGCAAATTCTTTTACACCATCCAATAATGTCACTCTCCCTTATGTCCATGTAAAACGCTATAATACCTTTCTTCCATGATACACTATACTTGATTTCATATGATTTAGCCAACTTTTCATGAGATATCAGGACTAGGGCAAACATTAAAACATTTTAATCACTGTTTTCCAACAGATTCCAGAAAACTCCCCTCGTCACCCCATTGGTTGTACAAACAGAAAGTCCCGCCCCAAACTCACACCACTGGTTGAGTCAGTGTTGCTGTGTGGAGCTCAAACAAACATAGGAATGTTTTGAGTGTTATGCTTTTAGGAGAATTCAACCCACAAATGTCTTATTTATGAATTTTACAATTACAAACGGAAGCTTTAAACCATTTATACATTCTGATCAAACTTATCAATAAAATACTCTTATTTTACAGAGATAAATATTAAACAGAAAAGATAGTTATATTATTTTAAAATATACATCCAAAGACTTATTAAGTAGTTCCTTGTACAATAAATTCAGTAGCAGATCTTGTTTTTATCTGTCTCTGCTTGTTATTCTAGCTGTCAGTTTGTCCAGATACTCAGGTGACATTTCACTCCACACTTCCTGTAGCACTTGCCATAGATGTGACTGTCTTGTCGGGCACTTCTCACGCACCTTACGGTCTAGCTGATCCCACAAAAGCTCAATGGGGTTAAGATCCATAACACTCTTTTCCAATTATCTGTTGTCCAATGTCTGTGTTTCTTTGCCCACTCTAACCTTTTCTTTTTGTTTTTCTGTTTCAAAAGTGGCTTTTTCTTTGCAATTCTTCCCATAAGGCCTGCACCCCTGAGTCTTCTCTTTACTGTTGTACATGAAACTGGTGTTGAGCGGGTAGAATTCAATGAAGCTGTCAGCTGAGGACATGTGAGGCGTCTATTTCTCAAACTAGAGACTCTAATGTACTTATCCTCTTGTTTAGTTGTACATCTGGTCTTCCACATCTCTTTCTGTCCTTGTTAGAGCCAGTTGTCCTTTGTCTTTGAAGACTGTAGTGTACACCTTTGTATGAAATCTTCAGTTTTTTGGCAATTTGAAGCATTGTATAGCCTTCATTCCTCAAAACAATGATTGACTGATGAGTTTCTAGAGAAAGCTGTTTCTTTTTTGCCATTTTTGACCTAATATTGACCTTAAGACACGCCAGTCTATTGCATACTGTGGCAACTCAAAAACAAACACAAAGACAACGTTAAGCTTCATTTAACGAACCAAATAGCTTTCAACTGTGTTTGATATAATGGCAAGTGATTTTCTAGTACCAAATGAGCAATTTAGCATGATTACTCAAGGATAAGGTGTTGGAGTGATGGCTGCTGGAAATGGGGTCTGTCTAGATTTGATCAAAAATGACTTTTTTACAAATAGTGATGGTGCTGTTTTTTACATCAGTTATGTCCTAACTATACTTTATGATCAGTTGAATGCCACTTTGGTGATAAAATACCAATTTCCTTCTGAAAGAGCAAATTCTGTACATTATTCCAAACTTTTGGCCGCCAGTGTGTGTGTGTATATATACATAGAGAGAGAGAGAGAGAGTTCAGTTAAGGCAGAATATAAACAAAACTCACTTCTTTCACATTATTGACGTATAGTTATTATATTATGCCATCTTAATGATTTCTGTTGGTATCATGTCTGTAGCACAGAAACACCATTTATAATCTATAATCGATACAAAAACATACTAATTCAAATCAATCAGGATGTGTCACTTTTAGAAACTCCATTTATAATTTACTTAAAAAACATAAAATCATTTTTTTTTATGAGTTGAAGTTGAATTTGCTCACAAAGTGATTAAAGAGCAGTTTTCAATGTTTAAAGAAATCTGTATCACTATCTGTAAACAATGATGAATAATTGAAAATGATAAACAATACCTGTTTCGGCAGCTGAAGTGACATCTTTAGTGTTGTCTTTAATGTCTGTAAAGAGATTTTAAAACTACTGGTAATAGATTCTTAATAGATGTACATTTACAAACATTTATTTCATTATAAACAACAATAAATGCTCTTAAACTTCACCTGTAATGTTAACAGTGAATTCTGCTGATTTACGTCCACAGCTTATCAAAAATAATTTAAATTTTGTTGTCGTTGTTGCATTCAGAGTGTAAGGACATGTGATGCTGGTCTTCTGTTCACAGGAATTTTTAGGGAATTCTTTTCTACAGAATTCGGCAGGATTATAAAACTTGTAAAATTTCATGCAGCATTTACTGCACTGATAAGAGATACTGCAGGTAAGATTTAATGTCTCTCCCACTTTTCCAGTCACATCTTCACAGGTTATATTGAATTGATCTGAAAAATAGTTTGTGTTTATATCAATTTAATACAGCAATTAAACACAGATACACACAGTATAGACCTAACTTTCTCATCTTAAGACATTCAAAGAACATATCCAGACTTGTTGTGTTCAGTACATTATGATTTGTTACAATGTGACACAAGGCATGCCATGACAAGACAAATTTTAATCGGACATTTTAAATCAGATACAATAGTCTGGTGATGTAATACATCAGTTAATATACCGCATCACTGCCCTCGTACATGAATTAAAAAGTCATTCTTCTTTTCTGAGCCACAAAACACAACGACACAAGACACAAGTTTTTCCCCAACTGCCAAATGTAGTTATAAGAATTTATTTCCAAGAATTATCTTACTAAAGCACTCATCTTCACAAACAGTTTGGAAAGTCCAGACCAGTATAAGCAGGAGCACAAAACTTACAGAACCCATGGTTTTATTTCTGAAATAAAAAAGACAAACATTTACACCTGAAGTTAAACTTAACTAGTACTCAAGACATTAGAAATATCAGCAGAAATATCACAATTTAGAAATTATTAAAAGTTTGCAAACTTGTATGAAAACAATAGTGTAAAAGTACTGAAACAATGATCAGTAATAAACCCACAGCAAAGAGCATCTATCACTGACCAACTTCACAATCCTACACAATTTGTTTCCACAATTAAGTGCATGTTACATTATGTCCTCATATGTTTAAATATCAGAAACAAGGCTTGCTGGAT
Source organism: Myxocyprinus asiaticus (assembly GCF_019703515.2). Classification (NCBI taxonomy): domain Eukaryota; kingdom Metazoa; phylum Chordata; class Actinopteri; order Cypriniformes; family Catostomidae; genus Myxocyprinus; species Myxocyprinus asiaticus. The sequence goes on from NC_059375.1 coordinate 41,364,484, forward strand.
TACATTCAAATATATTCATATTAGGACCAGTCTTTCACTTGTGTTCTTAAAAATATAAATGACATTATCTTGTGATGAACTTAAAATCATTTTGAATTAAAGTTTTGTGTGTGTGTGTGTGTCTGTAAGTCTGTCTGTCTGTGTGTGTATGTGTGTGTGTCTGTAAGTCTGTCTGTCTGTGTGTGTATGTGTGTGTGTATATGTTTGTCTGTCTATCTGTGTGTGTGTCTGTATATGTCTGTCTGTCTGTCTGTCTGTGTGTGTGTGTGTGTGTGTGTGTGTGTGTGTGTGTGTAAGTCTGTCTGTCTGTGTGTGTGTACGTATGTATGTGTGTGTGTGTGTGTATATGTTTGTCTGTCTGTCTGTGTGTGTGTATGTTTGTGTGTGTGTGTGTCTGTCTCTCTGTGTGTGTGTGTGTGTGTGTGTGTGTGTGTGTGTGTGTGTGTGTGTGTGTGTGTTCACATTCTTGCATCGTTTTTTGAATTTAAGCCTGTTTGAAGTTTTTTATCAAATGAGCACGAGATTATGGAATAGCACAGAATAATCACAACAGAAACTTTATTATGCACCACAAACACATTTGTGACAAAATATCCAACAACACAGTTTCAAAGCGTCACAATGAAAACAGAATAATATAATACAAATATTTATGGTTGTTCTTTCATTTACCAGATACCGGAAACAAATCAATGTCTGTAATTATTCTGAACAAAACACACGATATAATCTATAAATTGTTGTGAAAAGATGTATATAAGTATAAGCATAATTACCTTTGTGAAAACATAGTTTAGATGAATGAAATCCGGGGAGCAGAATAATCCGTGTATCATTCCTTCATTTAATATTCAATTAATAATCCAAAATCCGAAAAACTACTTTTTACATAATTATTCGTTTACAAAACCATTATTAAAAAACAAACAGGCTAATGACATGTTTCTCGTACTTTCGATTTGACACTGCAGTGAAAAACAGCCCCGAGACGCTGAGATTTCTTCTTCATATGAGGTTTTATGTTCAGTTTCTGCTGCATTACCGCCACCGTTCAGACTGGAGTGTGACGCATCAATGGGAATAATTACATTCTCCTGACTAACTCTGTTATTTTAAGATATCTTAATATTGCACTATATTTTTTCATTTGTTCTGCAGATCCTTTAAACAGAGTTTGTAGATTAAATGTTTCTTCACTGTATCTCTGACTACTTTAATAAGCTCTGACTTTTCTTTTGCATACTTTGTTCATTTTGTTAGTACATGCTCTATTGTCTCTACTTGACCACAATTATGACATTGTCCTGTTTCATGTTTTCCTATTATACATAATGAATGATTTAGCCCAGTATGACCTATTCGGAGACGAGTGATAACTGAATCTTCCTTCCTGTTATTATAAACTATTCTCCCATTGCCTTCTTGTCTCTGAATATTGCCCTTAGTTTCACTGTTCCATACTTCTTGCCATTCATTTTTAACATATTCTTTAATTTTTCCTTTAATCTCTTCCATTCTGAGTGTCACTTGTATGTCTATATCCGTGTGCTTTAGTGCTTGTTTAGCTAGTTTATCGACATATTCATTAACCTCCACTCCCACATTATTAAGCTTATATTTTTTCTTTTTAACAAACTTGCGAGAATCTCATAGATAATGAGCGCGCACTGGTGCGCATGCGCAGGGCCAGGGCCGGCGTGGCAATCGGGAAGATCGGGAGAATTCCCGCTGGGCCGGTCAAAAATAGGTCCGCATGTTGATTGACAAACTTTCATCCTATGTTGCATAACAATTGCCAACAGTCCGTAACATCCGGTATTTAAAGAATCATTATTGCGTTCCGTATTATAGAGAACGCAGTCTGTATTTTATCATCTCACACCCAAACAAATGAGAGAGTATCCTGTGAGAGATGAAACTGATGTTGCTGCTTCACTTGACAGCGCGGGAAGGATCACGGAAGATCCATCGAGAACAGATAGGCTACTAATAGCTGAATGGATGAACGTGCTTCAGGTAGCCTACAAGATCATCACAAGTTTAATACTGACTGCAGTCTCACAATCTCAATTAATCTCTGAAAGCCTCTTCCCTAGCAGTGCAGAATTATAATAGCAAAATTATTTTTTGTCACAAAATAACAGAATACTTAAAGTAAATGAATACAGATGCAACAGCACGACACGGTACGAAAATAATGGGACTTTACAGCTCTCAAAAGATGAAACTCAATGAAACAAACTGCACAGAGTGCCTTCAGTGTTGTAATGTGATAAAACCCTCTTAAAGAGACAGTAACCATTTTGCCTTTGTTCTGAACATTTACATTCCAAGTAAAAGAAAAGTACAAATGTGTTATTTTTAGTCTTTTATTTCACTCTTATCATTGTAAAATGGCACGTTTTTGAATGGCATGTAAAAATGTAAAGACAATCACTCAACCTTAATTGTTTCACTGGATCTGTTGCTATTTTAATTATCTAAAATACAAAGCACTGACCATTTAAAGTGTGAGCCTGTACATCTTGAAGGAGTTATAAACATTTACAGTTCTATAGTGTTATTATGTGCCTAGATAGTCTTTAAAATAAACTTAGTTTACCCAAAAATGAAATTTCTCTCATCATTTACTCACCCTCATGCCTTCCCAGATGTGTATGACTTTCTATCTTCTGCTGAACACAAATTAAGCTTTTTAGAAAATTTCTCAGTTCTGTTGGTCCTTTCAATGCAAGCGAATGGTGATCAGAACTCAGAAGGTACAAAAATCACATAAATGCAGCATCAAAGTAATCCATACAACTCCAGTGGTTTAATCTATGTATTCAGAAGCAATATGATAGGTGAGGGTGTGAAACAGATAAATATCTAAGTTTTTTTTTACTATAAATTCTCCTCCCTGCCCAGTAGGGGGCGATATGCTTATGTAAATCACCAAAAACAGAAGAACTCTTACGAGAGAAGAGCACTTGTGAAAGTGAAAGTGGAGATTTATAGTAAAAAATGACTTTATTATTGATCTGTTTCTCACTGCTTCTCATTTACTTGCACTGAATGGACCAACAGAGCTGAGATATTCTTCTAAACATCTTCATTCATGTTCTGCAGAAGAAAGTCATACACATCTGGGATGACATGAGGGTGAGGAAATGATAAAATATCCCTTTAACATTCACTTATTTTTACAACACATACAATGAAGTCTTATGACAAAGTGAAAATCTTAGTGAATGCCGTATGTGGTATAATGACATGGAGAGCTTAAATAATTTTCCAGTAATTACATATATTGCATATTTTTGCTGTGATCTTGTTTTATTGTTATCATCTTCACCTCCAACCCCCCTTTTGGCTGACTTGGACATGACATCCCGGGCTGAATACGAATCCCACTCCGACCCTGCGCATGCGTCAGGACAGGACATTGGCTTTTGATGGTGGAATATGACGACAGATTGCGATCATTTGTTTTTTTTTGTATTTTTTGATTAAAAAATATGGCATCTGAGAAGAGAAAGGCATCGCAGAAGTTATTTGGTGTACAAGCGGTCTTTGACTCAGTGAGAGAAGCTGCTTTTCTTGAGAGAGAAGACCTTGATTTTGATGAGTAATTATATGTTTTTACACTTATAATAGTGATTGAATCATTATTATTTTTATTTTTCTAGATAGAGAGAATTGTGATTTTGTAATGAGCATTCATAAGTTTGATCGTCCAAAACTCATGCAGCATGTTTTCCAATGGACTGTGTTGCCTTGCAAGGACAAAATGCAACAACTAAGCAAACAGATTGTTTTTTGTGTGTGTATAATCACTTCTTTTACATGTGCATGTAAGGATAGCGTCTGTAAGGTTTATTTTGCTGCTGTTATAGCCCATTAGGTATATTTACTGTGCACATTACTGTTTATGTTTGCAGGGCCGAGTAGCTGTTTTATTTTTAATAATTTTTATATTGTGTTATCTGTCCCATCTAGGCTGCAATTATTCAGACATGAATAATGTGTTGATTATGAGTATATCATTATGATTTTGTGTAAAATACATTATTTCAGTACCAATAACCAAGTGTGTGTGCTTATAATAAGTTGTTTGCTTTGTGTTACAGGCCAAATTTTGAACTAGACACCGTGCCTCAAACCTCATCCACACCCACTGCAAAATCTCCATGTTTCATGGGAAGGCAGATGAGAGGAAGGCCTTATTCTGCACAGGGGTCTAAAAGATCCATAGATTAATTTTTTGGGAAGAAGACCCTGATTTTAAGTTCATAAATGTTTGTGAAAACCCACAAGTCTTAAGTTTTACTTTGCTTTTAACATTCTGCAAGTATTCAGACATGACGAATATTGTGTTGATCATGAGTATATATATATTTTATTTTATGTTATATGTATTTAAGTGTAAATTAACCCAAGTGTGTGCATATAAAACCGTTTTTTGTTACTGCACAAATTCTGCTGATGATTAGCCTCCAGCAGAAACAGAGTGGTCTCGCACATCCAGGAGGCAGAAGCGAGGAATGTCTCATTCAATATGGGGATAACAGGATGTGCTTTGACACAATGGCATAGAGGAGGAGGAGGAGGAGGAGGAGGAGGAGCCTGTGCTGCCAGGTTTCCTTCCAAGGAGAAACCCAGGACCACAGCTCGCAATGGACAGGGTGTATTCACCACTGGAATTGATCCAGCTCTTTTTTACAAACTCTGTTGTAGAGAGCATTGTTATTTTCATGCATATTTGGCCATGATTATTTACATGAGTTTCGCGAAAGTAAAAGGTGTTGAAGACCACTGGGCGAAGAAAGAACTTTATAACTTCCCTTACCCACAATCTGTGATGTCCAGGGCCAGATTTCAAGCCATCTCCTGGAATCTCTGGGGGGACAGGACCTGCAGAACACACGTAAAAAAAGGAACAACGGAGTATGACAAGCTGAACAAAATCAAGCTACTGTACCACGACATCCTGGCAGCATGTACTACATATTTCCAGCCAGGCCAACAGGTGTCAGTGGATGAGAGGATGGTGGCTTCAAAAGCATGCATAGGCCTCAAGCAGTTCAAAAAGGAAAAGCCCACCAAGTGGGGCTATAAACTCTTTGTTCTTGCCGATTTTGCCTGTGGGTACACCTGGAACTTACGAGGGTAAAAATTCAGTTCCCACAGTCAAAGGCCTTAGCTATGATTCAGTGATGAGTCTGCTGGCCACTCTGTAAATGGTTTTGTTGACAACTTTTACACTAGCCCAAGCCTTTTTGCAGACTTGCTGGACAAAAACACAGCGTCTTGTGACACAATACGTCCAAACCATCGAGGCTTTCCGAAGACCAAAGAAAACTATCTCAGCAAGAAGGCTGAAAGAGGAACCATCCGTTGGCTCAGAGATGGTAAGCTCCTCTTCGTCAAGTGGATGGACACAAGGGAGGTCGTAATGTGTTCAACAATCCACAAAGCCTATAGCAGTGATACCATCTCCGGGCGTGTGAAGAATCCCAATGGTGAATGGAGCGTGCGTGAAGTCCCAGTTCCACGAGCCATCAAGCAATACAACCAGCACATGGGAGGCGTTGACATTTCTGATGCTCTCATTGGTTATTATAACATCTTGCACAAGACAAAAAGATGGTACAGGATGGTTTTCTTCCATTTCCTGGACATTGCTGTAGTGAACAGCTTTATTCTCCACCAGCACCTGGCAAAGACTCGGAGCAAGACTCCTCTCAGCCAAAAAAACATTCTGAGAGATGCTTGTATCACAGCTGGTAAGTGCTGCCACACCACCTAGCACATCTGGTGCCACAGAGTTGTCATCTCGACTCGTCCAGGATAAGGAATGTTATCCAGAATTTTTGGAAGCAGATTGCACAAGTGGCAGAAGAGTGTGTTAGCTGCGAAATCGGACATCAGAAGACTACAAAGGATAGTTCGGACTGCTGAGAGGATTATTGGTTGCCCCCTACCCTCCCTTCAAGAACTGTACACTTCCAGAGTGAGGAAAAAGGCTGGAAAAATCACTCTGGACCCCACTCACCCTGCCCACTACGTTTTTGAAATGTTGCCTTCCGGCTGACGCTTCGGAGCTCTGAGCACCAGAACCGTCAGGCACAGGAGCAGTTTTTTCCTTCAGGCTATCCATCTTATGAAGAGTTAAAACTGCCCCCTTGAGCAATAATTATGTGCAATACACAGTTTAGTCTTTTTATATTTATCCAACACATCCTGATTCTGACTGTTTTCAGAATTCCCAAAGGTTCTGATATGCTGACCATGGATTTACAAGTTCTTTTTTTGTGTCTTGTGTCAGCAGGTGGGAGTGGTCATTTATTTATTTTGCAGTTCTGTACGTTTCTTTCCTATTTAACGCTATACAGTCTATATGTGCACTTTGAATCTTCAAGTAGTAACCAGTATATGTTGCAAGTTATGCTACAAGTAGACCATAACTTATGTTGTTATACAACAATAGAAATGGTTTTGTGTAAAACACAAAAACTGCTGCTCTGTCTCATCCCTTTTCTGCCATTTTGCCTATTACTTTGGTGTGTCACAGAGAAAAAGTTGATGAAACCTTGAAGAAAATCCAGAAAAATGCTCCTGCCATGTGTAAAATTTTGGGGTAATGTACTTTGTTTTAACCTGTTTTTGCAATTGGGTACCTGGAGTCTCCAAAACGACACTTGGAGACACAAAAAAGGACCCTTTGCCTCTCTTTAGTTGCAGTTCAATAGCTTCTGTTTAGAAAGTGATAGAGGAAAAATTCTTTATTCTAGTATTTGCTGTCCCCTAAGGGAATCAACCAGAGCTGAGCTTCACCAAGTAGGTCCTGAATAACACCCTTTTTATTGACATTTTGCAAAAAAGAAAATCCAAAAAGTGCCTATTTATTGTGAGTTTATAATATTTTGAACATCTACCATAATATTTATTGAATATTCAACATATCCATTTTTAATTTGAGGGGTTGTCTTTACAAAGAGACCAGTCTTTTGCATTTATTCCATTGTATGTGTGTAAGGTGAGCATTTAAAATTGGGTAGGGCAGATTTAGGCAGAAATCCAAAAAATGGGCCAGAGAGTAAGAGGTTAACAAGATTCACTTTTATTGTAGGATTTTTTTGATTAGGCTGATTTTTGATCATTATCAGCATACTGGTTTGCCTGTAAATGCACTCATTGAATCAGTAAGCAACACGAGACCAAAATGTTTTTTTTAAACACAACGGAAGTTCTTATTTAGTTGGCAACACCATTAACTCAGCAGGGAGTCGAGTCGGTCTGGTTATAAACATCCTTCTGCTGCCAGACACAGACTCCATCCCATCTCAACAACCCTCTCACGATTTCTTCCAGAATTAGTCTGTGTAATGTGTTTTACACAAATAGCATAAAAAATGCATACAAAGAGAACAGTTGTGTAGTTTATTCTTCACCAATTGAACTGGTTTCAATGGTGTTTCTTCACCATGTGATAAAAGCTTGATAATAGAAAAGAGGTTTCCTACATTAATTTTTTAGAGCGTATCACAATTCTTTATTAATTCCTAGAGTTGGGGTACTCGAGTTTGGACTCGAGTCCGAGTCAAGAGTCCAATTTTAATGGACTTGTCATGGACTCGGATGCATTTTTACTTGGACTTGACTCGAGCCTTTGGGACTCTGTATTTTTTTCAGAGTCCTGGCGGGTCCATGACATTTGTGATGCAAAGAAAAAATAAAAAAAATAAACAGAAATGAATGAACACATCTCTTTCTGCATGCAGCCGTATTAACCCCTGAAGTCATAGACATAGCTAGAATTGTTTCACTGTGTTTAAGCAAACACAGGCACACACACATACGCATGTGCACAGGCACACCCATCAGTCAATCAATACTCTTGATTGTTACTACAGAGACTACTGTATATCATCGACTACCGAGGTGGCTTGCACGATGAAAACATAAAAACGTGTATGTATCTAATGTAATAGAAACTAAACAAGGCAGTTTGACACAACACAGGACCTGACAACTGGTAAAATTGCACGTGGAGTTTGTGCAGCCAAGACTGTGCTCGCATTGCGGTTTCATCGTGGTTAAAAACGTCATGGTTACTTGTGTAACCTCCGTTCCCTGATGGAGGGAACGAGACGTTGTGTCGATGTAGTGACACCCGAGACACCTCTGGTCTTTGATAAAAGGCCAATGAAAATTGGCGAGTGGTATTTGCATGCCACTCCCCCGGACATACGGGTATAAAAGGAGCTGGTATGCAACTACTCATTCAGGTTTTATGCTGAAGAGCCAATATAAGGTCCGGCCATTTCAGTGGGTAGTTCAGCGTTGTGGCAGGAGGGACACAATGCCTCGTTCCCTCCATCAGGGAACGGAGGTTACACAAATAACTATGACATTCCCTATCTGTCACTCACTCGACGTTGTGTCGATGTAGTGACACTAGGGGTCCCTATACGTAATGCCACAATTGGCTGAACTGTGTTACGTGAACTGGCGGTGTGTGGTGGGCAGACTGCTGTGTGATATATATCGCATGGGGTTAGCCTTACAGAGAACTGCCACATGCGGAGCACCTACCCCAGAACAGGGCTCTTAGCGCATGTACTGGGCCGGCAGCGAGTCTCTCCGAAAACTCGACTGCCACAGGGCTCGGAGGAAGTCCACCAGGGAACAAAGTTTGTGAACACTACTGGGAATTAATGGCGCATGTTCTTCAGCTCCAAGGGAGGTGGAAGGTGCTATGTGCAAGCGATACACCCGGCCAGCTATCCCGGGCTTATCCGCTTGTGTTGCGTGCCCCTACCTGGGACGAAACCGGTTCCACCCGGACGTTGTAGAACCTTGCACAGGTGTTGGGTGTTGCCCAGCCCGCTGCTCTGCAAATGCCTATTAGAGGCACCCCTGGTCAGGGCCCAGGGAGCCGCTACACCCCTGGTAGAATGGGCTGGTAGCCCTACCAGGGGCGGCATGTCCTAGGCGACATATGCCATAGTTATGGCGTCAATGAGCCAGTGGGCGATCCTCTGCTTGGAGACAGCGCTTCCTTTCCGCTGTGCACCAAAGCAGACAAAGAGCTGCTCAGAGATTCTAAAGCTCTGCGTGCAATCCAATTAGATGCGTAAAACGCGCACCGGACACAGCAATGACAGGGCTGGGTCTGCCTCCTCCTGCGGCAGCGCTTGCAGGTTCACCACCTGGTCCCTAAAGGGAACAATGGGCACATAGCCCGGTCAGGGTCTCAGGATCATGTGAGAGTAACCTGGACCGAACTCCAGGCACGTTTCGCTGACAGAGAACGCTTGCAGATCACCTACCCTCTTGATGGAAGTGAGCGCAGTCAGGAGGGCAGTCTTCAAGGAGAGTGCCTTACGCTCGGCTGACTGCAAAGGCTCAAAGGGGGCTCTCTGTAGACCCTGAAGAACTACAGAGGTCCGATGAGGGAACGAGGCGCGGTCTGGAGGGATTCAGCCTCCTGGTGCCTCTTAGGAACCTGATGATCAGGTCGTGCTTCCCTAAGGACTTACCGTCGACTGCTTCATGGTGTGCTGCTATGGCGGCAACGTACACCTTCAAGGTGGAAGGGGACAGCCTCCCTTCCAACCTCTCCTGCAGGAAGTAAAGCACTGATCCGACTGCGCATCTCTGGGGGTCTACCCGACGGGAAGAACACCACTTAGCGAACAGACGCCACTTAAAGGCATACAGGCGCCTCGTAGAGGGGGCCCTAGCCTGAGTGATCATGTCTACCAGCGCTTAGGTCTTCCGCGTCCCGTCCAGGGGCCAGACATGGAGATTCCAGAGGTCTGGGCGCGGGTGCCAGATGGTGCCCCGTCCCTGAGAAAGAAGGTCCTTCCTCAGGGGAATTCGCCAGTGGGGAGCTGTCGCGAGGAGCGTGAGGTCCGAGCACCACGTCTGGGCGGGCCAGTAGGGTGCTACCAGGACGACCTGCTCCTCATCCTCCCTGACCTTGCACAGGGTGCAGGCTCACTGGGAGAAACGCATATTTGCGCATGCCAGGGGGCCTGTGTGCCAGCACGTCTATGCCGAGGGGGGCCTCGGTCAGGGTGTACCAGAGCGGGCAGTGGGGAGGATTCTTGGGAGGCGAACAGGTGCACCTGTGCCTCTCAAATTGACTCCAAATCAGCTGGACCACCTGAGGGTGGAGTCTCCACTCTCCCCTGAGGGTAACCTGTCGTGACAGCGCGTCCGCTGTAGTGTTGAGGTTGCCCGGGATGTGAGTGGCTTGCAGCGACTTGAAGTGCTGCTGACTCCAGAGGAGACGGCGGGCGAGTTGTGACATACAACGTGAGCGCAAACCGCCTTGGCGGTTGACATATGCTACCGTTATCATGTTGTTGAACTAACATGTGCTTGCCCTGGATCAACGGCCGAAACCTCTGCAGGGCGAGCAGAATTGCCAACAACTCGAGGCAGTTGATGTGCCAATGCAGTCGCGGACCCGTCCAGAGGCCGGCGGCTGCGTGCCCATTGCAAACAGCGCCCCAGCCCGTTTTGGAGGCGTCTGTCATGACCACGACGCACCTGGAGACCAGTTCTAGAGGAACACCTGCCCGTAGAAACGAGAGGTCGGTCCAAGGGCTGAAAAGACGGTGACAGACCGGCGTGATGACCATGCGACGTGTCCCTTGGCGCCATGCCCATCTAGGGGCTCGAGTCTGGGGCCAGTGCTGAAGCAGCCTCATATGCATCAACCCGAGAGGGGTGGCCACCGCCGAGGATGCCATATGCCCCAGGAGCCTCTGAAAAAGTTTCAGTGGAACCGCTGTTTTCTGTTTGAACGCCTTCAAACAGGCCAGCACTGACTGGGCATGCTCGTTCATAAGGTGCGCCTTCAAGGAGACTGAGTTCAACTCCAAACCGAGAAAAGAGATGCTCTGAACCGGGAGGAGCTTGCTCTTTTCCTAGTTGACCCGAAGCCCTAGTCGGCTGAGGTGTGAGAGCACCAGGTCCCTGTGTGCGCACAACATGTCTCAAGAATGAGCTAGGATTAGCCAGTCATCGAGATAGTTGAGAACGCGAATGCCCACCTCCCTTAACGGGGCAAGGGCAGCCTCTGCGACCTTCGTAAAGACACGAGGAGACAGGGACAGGCCGAAAGGGAGGACTTTGTACTGATACGCCTGACTTTCGTACGCAAACCACAGGAAGGGTCTGTGTCGAGGAAGGATCGAGACGTGGAAGTACGCATCCTTCAGGTCTACCGCTGCGAACCAATCTTGATGCCGGACGCTCGCCAGAATGCCTTTTGCATCAGCATCTTGAACGGGAGTCTGTGTAAAGCCTAGTTCAGAACTCACAGGTCCAAGATTGGCTGCAACCCACCGCCTTTTTTCGGTACGATGAAGTAGGGGCTGAAAAACCCCTTCTTCATCTCGGCTGTAGGGACAGGTTCTATTGCGCCCTTCCGTAGGAGGGTAGCGATCTCTGCGCAAGGTAGCAGCGTTTTCGTCTTTCACCAAGGTGAAGTGGACACCGCTGATCCTGGGCGGATGCATGGCGAACTGAATCGTGCAGCTGAGTCAGACGGTCCGGACCAGCCCTCGCGACAGATTGGAAAGCGCAAGCCATGCGTCCAAGTTCCGCGCAAGGGGGACCAAACGGACAACGTCATCGGACGTACCGGCAGGTGAGGCATCGCGGCGGGGCGGAGCTTGAGGTGCCACACCACGTCGTGGACGTGCTGAGTCTAAAGGACATCAAAGCACTTACCTGGCTCCTTGTGACCACCCCCGGAACAGCCTTGGACGGGGGAGGAAGAGGCCTGTCCTTGTGACCCATGGAGACTGTCACATCGGGGGCGGATTTGTGCCACAGCTGGGCGCTCAGGGGCAGGAGACCGCCGCTGGAGCGCCAAACCTGCCAAATAGAGTGGTGTATGGTGGTCGTGATGACGGCCGTGCACACTGGATACGTGACCCAGGGAACAAGGAAACCGCTCTTGCTGAGCTCTTGAGTACTGCAGCCACTTGGGCATGCAGCGCAATTAAATGCAAAAGGTAACAAAAAGATGGAGATCTGCTTACCAGCTCCAGAGCAGCGTGTTTCGTTGTCCCTGGGTCGCCCGTCTCAAGGGCGCTTTGAAGCCTTTCACAGGTTATGGGCGGCCACGAGACGGGTGGCGTCTGCTTCCTGCGGTGGGCTCCATGCCGGGGCTAGGCCGAAGGGGTGATGAGTAGACGGGGTGCGGGATCTTGAGCCACGCCGGGGCAGGATATGCCGGCTAGCATCCATCTACTGCTCTACCATCGAAAACTGCTGGGCAAAGTCCTCGACGGTGTCGCTGAATAGGCCCGCCTGGGAAATGGGGGCAGCAAGGAATCGTGTCTTGTTGGCCTCACCCATCTCGACCAGGTTGAGCCAAAGGTGGCACTCCTGGACCACTAGTGTGGCCGTCGTCCGCCCGAGAGACCGCACCGTGACTTCTATCCCTCAGAGAGCGAGGTCGGTCGCCGAGCGCCGTTCCTGCATCAATCCCGGGGCGGAACTACCCTCGTGCAGTTCCTTTAGTGCCTTGGCGGATTTGCAGGAGAGCCATGGCGTGCAGGGCGGAGGCGGCTTGTCCAGCGGCACCGTAGGCCTTGGCCGTCAGAGACGACGTAAACCTACAGGTCTTGGACGGGGGCTTTGGGCACCCGCGCCAGATGGCGGCGCTCTGCGGGCATAGGTGCACCGCGAGCACCTTTATCCACCGGGGGATTACCGAATAGCCCTTGGCCGCCCCACCATCAAGGGTAGTGAGGGCGGGGTGCTGAAAAGATCGGGACCGGGCAGTAAAAAGTGCCTCCCGTGACCTTGTCAGCTCTTCATGCACTTCCGGGAAGAAAGGAACGGGGGCGGGGCGTGGCTTTGAGCGGCGCCGCGAGCCCAGGAACCAATCACCGAGCCGCGAGGGTTCAGGGAAGAGCAGTGAGTTCCACTCTAGCCGACGCTCGCGGTTGCCCGGGAAAGCATGTCGTCATCTCCGCGTCAGCCTGTGACTGGGCAATCGACCCCGAAGGGAGGAGCCCAGCTGAGGCTTCTGACTGCTGCACTCGAGAGCTCATCACTTTCGCGGGCTCCGAATAAGAGGTCGAACTCGCCGTGAGACGAGCCGGCGGACTCATCCGGAAGCTCGATCAGGGCAGATGAGCGTGCTGTGGAATGGGAGATCCGCGGGGGGATACCAGGCGGAGGCGGTCCCATTGGGGTCCCCAAATCACCCCCAGTGCTAGCCGCGCTGGCCTCATACCCGTGGGTAAAAGGACCGAGGTGGGAGCCTCTGGGGTGGCTTGCTTTCTTAGGAAGGTGAGCCGCGATGGCAACGTTGCCATGGACATATTCTCGCAATGAGAACATGACCATACGTGAACGCTGTCTCTGCTTGAGCAGTGCCCAGTTATGAAAGACAGTTAGAAGTCAGAAGGCGAGAGATAATGAGCGCAACCAGGAATAACACACAATCGGAAAAGCATCTTTAAAAAGACGTGTCTTTAAAAAGATGTTCCGTGTGTGCCGCTCTTTTAGAGAAATATACTCTTTTAGAGAAATATACTCTTTTATTTCTGCCGAAGTGCCCAGGGGCATTCTCTGCAGTGCACCAGTGCAGAGGGAAGAGAAGCTGCTGAAATGCGCCATCAGATCCAGCAGAGGTGAATGAACAGTAGTATTCAGCTCAGTGAGCATGACCGTTCGGCTCCGAAGAGAAAATCTGAATGAGTGGTTGCATACCAGCTCCTTTTATACCAGTATGTCTGGGGGAGTGGCATGCAAATACCACTCGCCAATTTTCATTGGCCTTTTATCAAAGACCAGAGGTGTCTCGGGCTCCCAAGAGTGACCCCTAGTGTTACTACATCGACACAACGTCGAGTGAGTGACGGATAGGGAACTTAAAATCAAGAAATCAAGAGTCAAGTCACCCACATCATGTCTCACAGTTTACTAAAAACAGCATATTGAAATAAAAATACATACAAATAGTATTAATATTGGGTACTAAATCTTTTTAGGCGTAATGTATCTAGACACGTAGGCTTCTGTAGTCTCTTGACACAGTGTTGTCAGCTTGAACTGGTCCATAATAGCTTGATGAATTAACTGTGTAACTTTTTAAATAGTCGGGGAAAAAAGTGTTATTGTTAAAGCAGACAGCAACTCTAAACAGATAAACAGCACCTATTTATTATTTATTAAATATTTTCAAAGCATTGACGAGCTGCTTAAAATACATTCTTTTACAGCATTTGTCCACCATTCACAACATTCGACCATGCACAATAAAATATTAGGATATTTTGGGCAGTGAAATATTTTGTTTATTATTTAATTATAGACTATAAAATAAATGTATTATTCAATGACAGAATTTGCAAATATCAATTATTATTATTATTTTTATTTTCTGCGACAGCTGCTGCGAGATGCACACGGACGCATCAGGGATTTAGGTTCACGAGCAGCACGCAGAACTGTCCTGCATTGTGCGGTTTCCCGCAAATTAACTAGAAAATCATGTCCATGACTACATGACCCTAATATTATCAGTGGGCTTTTCCAGTGCTTTTGGATGTAGCATGTACAGTCAAATCGTAAGATGTAACTTCTCAGCGAGTGCTAAATACTACTGTGTTGACTCATTTGTATGTACTGTATTTTCCCAAATCAGTCGGCAGATAGAGAAAAAACATTCAGAAAGACATCTCAGTATAGATTATTATTTCTTTAGATAGGGATCATTTTAAATAAAACTAAATTACATTTAACTGACAGACTGAAAATGAAATAGAAATAAAAACTAAATTAAAATTCTAAACAAAATAACTTTTTGTAGTAATGACTAATGCAGCTTTCGCTTTCTTTAGTCTATGTTTGAGTGGAGGGGAAATATCAATAAATAATTGAAAAAGTCAACAGAACGCAATAAGAAGTGTGTTGAAGGACAGTTTTGTCTTCATACACCTAAATCATATGCTTTCATTCTGAAACCAATTTGAAGTCTGTTCAGCAGGATACTAATCATAAAATATATATAGAAAGGCAACAGAGGTGTTTTTGTTACATTTATATTAACAAACTGGTTTTCTTAGTTGTGAAGTTTAAAATAAGCTTAAAATATTGATGTTGAGTTTACGATTACAATTTTAATTCAGATTCATGAACAGATTCATTCAGACTGGACTCGGACTCGATTGTTTAAAGACTCGGACTTGACTTGGACTCGACTAAGGTGGACTCAAACCCAACACTATGATTAGTTTAAAGGAATATTAGGAACACCAAAGGAAATGTTCAGCAGAATGTCAATGAAAGTTGATGGATATCTGCAAAATACTGTCTACATGGAGCAAACACACTGTTAACAGGATGATTTATGATCATCGGTTCTATGATCATTGGATATTTGGGGCATAGCCCGGACCTTTGTGGATATGTATATGCCCATTCTTTGATAAAATATCGGAATATAAAACTCTTTATTATAAAAGTTTAAATGTTACATTTGTGAGAAGACAAATAGGTAGGTAGATAGATAGATAGATGGATGGATGGATGGATGGATGTGCCCACATATATGTCTTTGTGATTGTTGTGTCATATAGAGACGTTGCTACACAACAAATCATCACATGATCATACCTGATAAACCAAGACAAAAACAAATATATCAACATTCAAAGCAAGATTTTGTTGTTTGTTGTCTAGAAACCATGAGGGTAAATATTCTAAGCACATCAAGTATCATACTGTCACAATAGGAATTCATATAGAAGAACAACACACATTTCTTTTTAAGTTAAAAAAAGATTAGTATGGGGTAATGCTGGAAAATACAAAGCAAGAACAAGCATAGAATAAAAGCAAACATTTTCACATTCAGACATAATCATAACATAATCATTCACATTCACAATAATCAATGCCATAATATGCCAGATCACACCAGGAATGAGCGAAATAAAAAAAGGTAATTCTGACTTTATATCTCACAATTGTCACTTTATTTCTTGCAATTGTGACTATTTCTCATAATTGAGAGTTTATATAATTGTAATTACGATATAAACTCAAAACTGTGAGACATAAAGTCGCAATTGTGAGATAAAAAGTCACAAGTATGAAAAATGGTTGCAATGGAAAGATATAAACGTGAAATTGCAAGATAAAAAGTCACAATTACGATAAATAAAGTTGCAATTGGAAGATATAAAGTCAGAATTAACTTTGAAATATAACTTTGAATTAACTTGTGAAATATGAAATTTAAATAGTATGATATAACTGCAATTGTGAGATATAAAGTCAGAATTTCTTTTAAAATAAAGTTGCAATAAAGTTGCAATTGCAAGATATAAACTTGAAATTTTAAGTTATAGTCACAATTACTTGAAATGAAGTCACAATAGTGAGATAGACTCAAAATTGTGAGATATTAAGTCGCAATTACGAAAAAGTCACAAATTTGAGAAATAGTCACAATTGCGATATAAACTCAACATTTCAAGATAAAAAGTCACAATTATGATAAAGTTGCAATTGCAAGAAATAAAGTCAGAATTAACTTTGAAATGAAGTTGCAACTGTGAAATATAAAATTGAAATTGTCAGATATAACTTTGCAGTTGTGAGATATAAAGTTGCAGTTATGAGAAACAAAGTCGCAACTGCGAGAAATAAATTTGAAATTGTGAGATTTAAAGTCACAATTGCGAGATATGTCACGAAAAAGTCACAAATTCCAGAAATAGTGGCAATTGCGATATAAACTCGAAACTGCAAGATATAAGGTCACAATTACAATAAATAAAGTTGCAATTGTGAGATTAAAAATCTGGATTATCTTTTTTTTTTTTTCTTGGCGGGATCATCAAGGCACCATAACATTCGATACTACAGTAATCTTAAACTACATTTTTACATTTTCTAGAGAATATATGTTGTGCATGCCTGTGCAACAGTCTTCTTTTTTTTTTTTTCGAATCACTGACCGATCCGATCATGTACTGTTATCATCATTATCATCCATTTTATAGTCCATACAAGATCTAAAATTGTTGGCACAGTTTTGTCTCATCTTTTTGGGGTTTTTTGCAATGAAGATGATGATGAGGAGGAGGAGGAAGATAAGACAGGTGATGCCTGCAGTAATGATAGATGTCTGATGTAGAGTTTCCTCCCTTCCACCTTTTTGAAAAAAGAAAAGAAGAATAGTCTGTAATCTCTATAGGAGCATTCAGTCTCTGTTACAACATTGTTTAAAGAGGAAGAAGTGGGTAAATTCTGCGCTATTTTGTATCGCTTTTTTAAGTTTTTATTTGCATTTGCAACGATAACAATATAAAGACAAAACAAAGGCAAACACATTTGTTTGTACAATACATCATATTAGAAAGTACACATTTCTGCGCTATAGCGTCATCACTTAGAATTGCAGAAATACTGATTTATTGGGATGCTCGAGCTACATTTTCCAATGAGAAGCGCTGTAACGTCACAAAATGCTACATTTGTCACATTGTATCGTGTACACAGCAATGGAGTCGATGATATAAACAAACACACTCTAAACCGCCCTCTCTCTCTGTCATGATGCGCTGGGAAAATCTGAATCACATAAATGAATCGGTTCTTTTGGACAGTTCATGTAAATGATTCACTGACTCATTTGAGTCCCACGCAGCCTTAAAGGAACTTCTTTTTTGAGGTGAAATATTTGGTGAATTGTTGCTGTTTTTATCACTATATTTTGATTCAGTTAAGTAAAATATGGTGTTTTCTAATTTATTAGTGCATAATACAGTAAGTATAAATGTAAGTTCTATTTAATGATGTCACAATTTGTTTAATCCTTAAGAAAATGAACCTAGCTTTTACTACAGATATTATGTTCTCAGTAGCGGTTGTAGCTTGTATGGCTTCATACTGTTGTATCCACAGTTACCGTGATTTTACTATAGTAATATTGTAGCAACCATGACTGTAGTAACCATGGTTAATTTTGTGGTTACTATGGATTCACTACAAAGAACATAGTTAAACTAGGGCTACTGTAGTTAAACCATGATTAATTGTCATTAAGGAATGTCACCCTAATTACATATCTAACTATCAGATGATATTACTGAATTCTGCAATTAAAACATTTATTATATATATATCTGGTAGCCAAAAGTTTGGAATAATGTATTCAGATTTTGCTCATATGGAATGAAATTGGTACTTTTATTCACCAACGTGGCATTCAACTGATCACAATGTATAGTCAGGACATTAATAATCTGAAAAATGACTATTACAATTTGAAAAAAATGATCAGAACTTCTTAAACTACTTAAAAGAGTTCTCATCAAAAAAATCCTCCACGTGCAGCAATGACAGCTTTGCAGATCCTTGTTATTCTAGCTGTCAGTTTGTCCAGATACTCAGGTGACATTTCACCCCACACTTCCTGTAGCACTTGCCATAGATGTGTCTGTCTTGTCGGACACTTCTCACGCACCTTACGGTCTAGCTGATCCCACAAAAGCTCAATGGGGTTAAGATCCATAACACTCTTTTCCAATTATCTGTTGTCCAATGTCTGTGTTTCTTTGCCCACTCTAACCTTTTCTTTTTGTTTTTCTGTTTCAAAAGTGGCTTTTTCTTTGCAATTCTTCCCATAAGGCCTGCACCCCTGAGTCTTCTCTTTACTGTTGTACATGAAACTGGTGTTGAGCGGGTAGAATTCAATTAAGCTGTCAGCTGAGGACATGTGAGGTGTCTATTTCTCAAACTAGAGACTCTGATGTACTTATCCTCTTGTTCAGTTGTACATCTGGCCTTCCACATCTCTTTCTGTCCTTGTTAGAGCCAGTTGTCCTTTGTCTTTGAAGACTGTAGTGTACACCTTTGTATGAAATCTTCAGTTTTTTGGCAGTTTCAAGCATTGTATAGCCTTCATTCCTCAAAACAATGATTGACTGACAAGTTTCTAGAGAAAGCTGTTTCTTTTTTTGTTGTTGCAATTTTTGACCTAATATTGACCTTAAGACATGCCAGTCTATTGCATACTGTGGCAAATCAAAAACAAACACAAAGACAATGTTAAGCTTCATTTAACGAACCAAATATCTTTCAACTGTGTTTGATATAATGGCAAGTGATTTTCTAGTACCAAATGATCAATTTAGCATGATTACTCAAGGATAAGGTGTTGGAGTGACGACTGCTGTCTAGATTTGATCAAAAATTACTTTTTTACAAATAGTGATGGTGCTGTTTTTTACATCAGTAATGTTCTGACTATACTTTATGATCAGTTGAATGTCACTTTGGTGATAAAATACCAATTTCCTTCTGAAACAGCAAAATCTGTACATTATTCCAAACAGTGTGTGTGTGTGTGTGTGTGTGTGTGTGTGTGTATATATATATATATATATATATATATATATATATATATATATATATATATATACATAGAGAGAGAGAGAGAGAGAGAGAGAGAGAGAGATAGAGAGAGAGTTTAAGAGTTCAGTTAAGGCAGAATATAAACAAAACTCACTTCTTTCACATTATTGACATATAGTTATTATATTATGCCATCTTAATGATTTCTGTTGGTATCATGTCTGTAGCACAGAAACACTATTTATAATCTATAATCGATACAAAAACATACTAATTCAAATCAATCAGGATGTGTCACTATTAGAAACTCCATTTATAATTTACTTAAAAACATAAAATATATATATATTGTTTTATGAGTTGAAGTTGAATTTGCTCACAAAGTGATTAAAGAGCAGTTTTCAATGTTTAAAGAAATCTGTATCACTATCTGTAAACAATGATGAATAATTGAAAATGATAAACAATACCTGTTTCGGCAGCTGAAGTGACATCTTTAGTGTTGTCTTTAATGTCTGTAAAAAGTTTTTGAAACTACTGGTAATAGATTTGTGGCAGCGGGGGCGTGGTCAAGCATCTCACCGGAGAGAGAGAAAGCGGTAAGGGCGCTTACACCTGAGTTAAATTATGTCTAACACCTGTCTCTAATTTCAGTGAGCACGGGGAGAGCGGCATAAATAGAGAGCCACACCGCAGGTTGGAGAGAGCCTGGGCACCAGAGAGCCGAGTACGAAGCATTCATTATTACAAATGTTGAGAGTTTATTTTGTGAAGTGGTGTGTGTGAGTTCGGACAAGCTTAGTGAACAAGCCCTCGCTGGCCTACATCAGAGCCACCAGCAGACACTGCTCGAGCTCCGACAAGATCAAGATCGCCGGTTTGTCGAGCTCCTACACGCTCAAGATCGCCGGTTTGTCGAGCTCCTACACACTCAAGCCGAGGACCGGCAGGCGATCTGGAGCCTCCTCAGCCAGGAGGCGTCCCCAGCCGTGACCCCGGCTGGGGACGGGGTCTATAATGTGTGGATTATAGAAAAGTCAACGTGGTGTCTAAATTTGATGCATATCCAATGCCTTGCATTGATGAGTTGCTCGATCGGTTGGGCACTGCTCGATTTTATTCGACATTGGATTTGACGAAGGGTTATTGGCAGGTCCCCTTGACACCAATTTCCCTTGAGAAAACCGCCTTCTCCACACCGTTTGGATTGCACCAATTTGTGACACTTCCGTTCGGTTTGTTTAGAGCCCCAGCTACGTTTCAGCGTCTCATGGACCGAATCCTCAGACCGCATTCAGCTTATGCCGCTGCCTATTTAGATGACATCATCATTTATAGCAATGATTGGCAGTGGCACGTGCAACATCTGAGGGCGGTTCTGAGATCGCTGCGCCGAGCGGGACTCACAACGAACCCAAAGAAGTGCGCGATTGGACGGGTGGAGGTACGGTATCTGGGGTTCCACTTGCGCCACGGGACCCAAGACCAAAAAAGGGGCGAGACAGTTCCTGGGGCTGGCTGGCTATTATAGAAGGTTTGTGCCTAATTATTCGGACGTCACCAGCCTGCTGACTGATCTCACTAAAAGGGAGCTCCAGACCCTGTCCAGTGGACGGAGCAGTGTCAGAGGGCGTTCACGCAAGTTAAAGCTGCACTTTGCGGGGTGCCGCTTTTACATTCACCTGACTTCTCTCTCCCTTTTGTTTTACAGACAGATGCTTCAGACAGGGGGCTGGGGGCCGTACTCTCGCAGGTGGTGGAGGGGGAGGAGCGCCTGGTGCTGTACATTAGCCATAAGCTCTCCTTGAGGGAAACTAAGTACAGCACCGTAGAAAAGGATTGTCTCGCCATCAAGTGGGCGGTCCTCACTCTCCGATACTACCTGTTGGGGCGGGCCTTCACCCTCTGTTCCGATCACGCCCCACTCCAGTGGCTCCACCGCATGAAAGATACCAATGCCCGGATCACCCGTTGGTACCTGGCTCTTCAGCCGTTTAAGTTCAAGGTGGTCCACAGACCGGGGGCGCAGATGGCTGTCGCTGACTTCCTTTCCAGGAATGGGGGGAGTGGTAGGCAGGCTGGATGCCGCCCCAGCCTGAGTCGGGCGGTGGGGATATGTGGCAGCGGGGGCGTGGTCAAGCATCTCTCCGGAGAGAGAGAAAGCGGTAAGGGCGCTTACACCTGAGATAAATTATGTCTAACACCTGTCTCTAATTTCAGTGAGCACGGGGAGAGCGGCATAAATAGGGAGCCACACCGCAGGTTGGAGAGAGCCTGGGCACCAGAGAGCCGAGTACGAAGCAAAGAGTTCATTATTACAAATGTTGAGAGTTTATTTTGTGAAGTGGTGTGTGTGAATTCGGACAAGCTTAGTGAACAAGACAAAAACTCTGAGACTGTACTACTGCTGCAGAGAGAAAAATAAAAATCCTTACCTGAACCAGGAAAGCTGCTTCTCGCCTCCTCCTTACACTGAGAAGTGATACAAGATTCTTAATAGATGTACATTTGCAAACATTTATTTCATTATAAACAACAATAAATGCTCTTAAACTTCGCCTGTAATGTTAACAGTGAATTCTGCTGATTTATGTCCAAAGTTCATTTGCAAAAAATTTTTACATTTTGTTGTCGTTGTTGCATTCAGAGTGTAAGGAGTGTGATGCTGGTCTTCCGTTCACAGGAATTTTTAAGGATTTCTTTTCTACAGATTTCGGCAGGATTATAAAACTTGTAAAATTTCATGCAGCAGTTACTGCACTGATAAGAGATACTGCAGGTAACATTTAATGTCTCTCCCACTTTTCCAGTCACATCTTCACAGGTTATATTGAATCCACCTGAAAAATAGTTTGTGTTTATATCAATTTAATACAGCAATTAAACACAAATACACACAGTATAGACCTAATTTCTCATCTTAAGACATTCAAAGAACATATCCAGACTTGTTGTGTTCAGTACATTATGATTTGTTCCAATGTGACACAAGGCATGACAAGACAAATTTTAATCGGACATTTTAAATCAGATACAATAGTCTGGTGATGTAATACATCAGTTAATATACCGCATCACTGCCCTCGTACATGAATTAAAAAGTCATTCTTCTTTTCTGAGCCACAAAACACAACGACACAAGACACAAGTTTTTCCCCAACTGCCAAATGTAGTTATAAGAATTTATTTCCAAGAATTATCTTACTAAAGCACTCATCTTCACAGACAGTTTGGAAAGTCCAGACCAGTATAAGCAGGAGCACAAAACTTACAGAACCCATGGTTTTATTTCTGAAATAAAAAAGACAAACATTTACACCTGAAGTTAAACTTAACTAGTACTCAAGACATTAGAAATATCAGCAGAAATATCACAATTTAGAAATTATTAAAAGTTTGCAAACTTGTATGAAAACAATAGTGTAAAAGTACTGAAACAATGATCAGTAATAAACCCACAGCAAAGAGCATCTTTCACTGACCAACTTCACAATCCTACACAATTTGTTTCCACAATTAAGTGCATGTTACATTATGTCCTCATATGTTTAAATATCAGAAACAAGGCTTGCTGGATTACATTCAAATATATTCATATTAGGACCAGTCTTTCACTTGTGTTCTTAAAAATATAAATGACATTATCTTGTGATGAACTTTACATCATTTTGAATTAAAGTTTTGTGTGTATGTGTGTGTCTGTCTGTGTGTGTGTGTGTGTGTGTGTGTGTGTGTGTGTCTGTGTGTGTGTGTGTGTGTGTGTGTCTGTGTGTGTATGTCTGTCTGTATGTGTGTGTGTGTGTGTGTGTGAGTATGTGTGAGTGTGTGAGTGTGTGTGAGTGTCTGTCTTTGTGCGTGTGTGTCTGTTTGTCTGTCTGTGTGTGTGTGTGTGCGCGTGCGTGTGTGTGTGTGTGTCTGTGTGTGTCTGTGTGTGTGTGTGTGTTCACATTCTTGCATCGTTTTTTTTAATTTAAGCCTGTTTGAAGTTTTTTATCTAATGAGCACGAGATTATGGAATAGCACAGAATAATCACAACAGAAACTTTATTATGCACCAAAATACATTTGTGACAAAATATCCAACAACACAGTTTCAAAGCGTCACAATGAAAACAGAAGAATATAATACAAATATTTATGGTTGTTCTTTCATTTACCAGATACCGGAAACAAATCAATGTCTGTAATTATTCTGAACAAAACACACGATATAATCTATAAATTGTTGTGAAAAGATGAATATAAGTATAAGCATAATTACCTTTGTGAAAACATAGTTTAGATGAATGTAATCCGGGGAGCAGAATAATCCGTGTATCATTCCTTCATTTAATATTCAATTAATAATCCAAAATCCGAAAAACTACTTTTTATATAATTATTCGTTTACAAAACCAATATTAAAAAACAAACAGGCTAATGACATGTTTCTCGTACTTTCGATTTTATACTCCAGTTAAAAATTGTCCCGGGACACTGTGAGTTTTGATGATGTGATTTCACTAATATATGGTTTGAATATTTGACCTGAAACGCCCCTTTCTTCTGATTGGTCAAATGCACCATCGTCTTTCACTTTTCTTTTTATCCTGTGAGACAGAATAACAGTTCATATTAATTCGTCTCAGTTAATATTAAATTCTTTACCATTTATTCTCCAAAACTCGCCACGTTTATTGCAGTTGAGCTATCTCTCTCATCAAACAGTCAGATTTATCAGACAGCCCTACACATAAACCTGCTGTCTTGGTTTTAAATGAGATGATGAAAATAACCATTCATTCATAAGACTATTGAAGCATGACTACACTGTAAAGACAGGATTACCTTTAACTGCGGAGTAAAGTTAGTTTTAGTTTCGATATTTGTTGTAGTAACTTCCCAGTGGGCAAACTGCATTTACATTTTACATTTTTACATTTATGCATTTGGCAGACGCTTTTATCCAAAGCGACTTGCAGTGCCCTTATTACAGGGACAATCCCCCTGGAGCAACCTGGAGTTAAGTGCCTTGCTCAAGGACACAATGGTGATGGCTCTGGGGATTGAACCAGCAACCTTCTGATTACTAGTTATGTGCTTTAGCCCACTACGCCACCACCACTCCAATACTGACTTACTACAGGTGATATTTTACAGTGCGTCCAATAATATGAGTACAGTATTAGATTATTAAAAAAGAATTATTTAACTAAAATTCCTGAAAATTTTATTTTCACATTTCAACAGTTGTAGTAAGTTCCCAGTAGATAGACTGACTTACTACAGGTGAGATTTGCACAGTTTGTCAATCTACCCACTGGGAACTTACTACAACCTCTGAAATGTGAAATAACATTTTGGTGAATTATTCTTTATTTATTTATTTTAAATAATCTAATTCTGTATTCATATTATTGAATTTCCTGTAGAAATCTCAGTTGTAGTCTTTTAACTAGCAACCTACTACAACATTTGGAATGTAAAAGTGTACTTTTAATGTTTTATTTTGAACTTGCACGTCAGCTGAATGAGTGATTGAACACCGCCTGTGTTTAATAGTGAGTGGAATTTGGGAAGGGTCATGAGGCATCAGTGTATTACTCCCTGCTAATTCAGAGTCTGGGGGACGGAACTTTGAATTCTCTCAAAAAATTATGGGAGAAAGATCTAAATTTGACATTGGAGTAGGGGGTGTGGGCTAGGATCCTAAAAAATGTCAAGTCTGCATCTAGAGATGCAAGGGTTCGCCTTATGCAATTTAAGATTTTACATTGATTTTATTGGACCCCCTCCAGATTGTATAGGCTTGGTCTTAAAGACACACACACACCTGCTGGTGATGTCAATCAGAGGTTGGAGACATAACTCATGTTTTTTGGGGGTGTGTTGAGATCCAGGAGTTCTGGTTGAAAGTTCAGAGTCTTATATGTGATGTGTTGGGCACTCGGCTTTCACTTTGCCCCAGACTCTGTATTTTGGGCGATGGGGTGGTCATCGATGTTGAGAATCGGCACATAAAGTGTTGGGTCCTAACGAGCGTCATGATCGCCAGACAGGTTATTTTAAGGGGTTGGAGGTCGGTTGGAGCGCCCTCATTTCATGAGTGGTGCTCGGAGATGCTTGAAATGAAAATCAGCCCTCCTTTCATGTTTAATTAATCAATCGCACAATCATGCAGAATGTCTTAGGTGTTTAAATCCATAAGGATCTCTTTCTCAAAGGCAATAGCGGCAGTAACGACAGCCGACTCGTCAGCAAGATCTCGCGCTCTTCGCTTTCAAATTACTTACATCACTTAAAGCGTGATTGCGTCACTCAAGGCCAGCTAGAAGGCCTGAACTGGGACATATCCTAAAGACCACACCCACAAGAACAAATAAATCAATCTGATTGGCTGATGAATCTAACAAACTGACATTAGATGCGCATTCATTTGCACTGTTGAGGGATTCTGTGAAAATTCTGAAGGCCTGTCAGGGTGGAGCTCAAACTCATGTGCTGCTTCGTCTTCGGGCATGTGATTTGTGAAACAGTTGTCACATTTGCTTGTAAGCATCGATGAATAAATTCTGATTGGATAAACTTTTTGTTTTTTGCTATTCGTTTGTAGATGAACTAGGAGTTGAAAGAGCTGAAAATACATAGGCAAAAAGGTCAATGAGAATGAAAGGATGAAAAAATATGTATTTATTAAGCATGATATGCCAGCAGAGAAGGCTTTACTGGCCCTGAGAAATCGCCAATCCACAGTCGGACGATATAACACTCGCACCCCAGACTGAACACTGTACTCTGCCCGGCCCCCCTGTGAAAAATCCTGGCACCGCCCCTGCCTGTCTGCTTTCAGTGAACATGGTTGTGTGTAGGCACTGTGTCTGACTTCTTGATGAGAGAGATGGCTCAACTGCAATAAATGTGGCGAGTTTTGGAGAATAAATGGTAAAGAATTTAATATTAACTGAGATGAATTAATATGAACTATTAAACAGTAGAGAACTTTTATTCTGTCTCACAACATAAAAAGAAAAGAGACAGGCAACGGTGCATTTGACCAATCAGAAGAAAGAGGCATTTCAGTTCCACCCATTTGTGTGAATCAAATATTAAAGCCATATATTAATGAAATCAGAAAATCAAAACGCACAGTGTCCCGGGTCCATGTACTTTTGCGTCCATTCTTTTTTACTTTTCAAACCCAAAAATGAAAAACGAAAAATGCGGTTATTGGTTTTAACATTGATGAGTAGAATAAGCAGATACAAACTCATTTTCTGTTGACTATTTCATTTTCTATTTAAAAAGGAATAAAGAGAAAGGGGGAAATGGCTCAATTTTCGTTTTCTTTCATTGTTTAAAAAATTCATTTTTGACTTGAATATTTGATATGCACATGTGAGCGGCGCTGAAACGCCCCTTTTATCTGATTGGTTAACCTGCCCCATCTTCTGTAATGTTGGGTTTGCTCTGCAAATTTGTCTCAATTTTCATTAAATATTGTACCGAACCACCACTAACTGTAAACTAGTGCATGTCATATGTATTAGAATATTGCTGCTTGACACATCATGGTGTTGTTGCCTCTTAATGGACGACGCGTGAGAGATCGCAAGCCACATCATTTGGCCATATGCTGACTGGGAGTTGGTCTATTATATATTATTTTCATTTTTAATAACATTGTATGGTTTTGTAGTGACTGTGTACTCGTTTCCCATTGATAAACGTAATTAAAATGTTAACGAGCAAAATGACTGACAGGTCAAAAGCGTCATTGTCCGTGATCAAGTCCAAAAACATGCAGGTTAAGTGAATTGGTGACATTAAAATTGTCCCGTAGGTGTGAGTGAGAGTTCCCCAGCCACTGGGGGTTGTGTCAGGAAGGGCATCCGGCATAAAACCTGTGCCAAATCAGATATGCGGAACACGGATGGTCACTGTGGCGACCCCTAAGGGGAGTAGCTGAAAGATGAAGAAGCTTAAAAAGAGAATGCTGGTATTCCAGATTTTCCTGTAAATGTTTACAGATTAGCAAATATGGAGGATATTATTTTCATGTTTAAAGGTCAAAGTAAGAGAGTTATTGTGCACTTACTGTGTGTGTGTCTTCACATGCACAAGTTTTGATTCATACTGATTGTTCTTCGGGTGACACAAACAAATAAATACACTTTCACTTTCAAAATGACTTGAGCAATTGCTTATGTTGTAATTCTTACCAGACTTGATTTTTCATCTCTGACATTGTTTGACCTGAAAATGTCTGGACACTTGTAGAGGGAACAATTGTTTTATTATATTCATAAGCCTGTGTTTATTATTATTTGTATGATGTAAGAAGCTTGACATGCATGTGAAAGTTCTACAAAATATTCTCAGAATGAAAACACCTCTGATCTTTGAAAAAAGGCCAATGGGAATTGGCGAGTGGAATTTGCATGCCACTCCCCCGGACATACGGGTATAAAAGGAGCTGGCTTGCAACCACTCATTCAGATTTTCTCTTCGGAGCCGAGCGGTTATATTTCACTGAGCTGAATTCCTCCGCCGATTCATTCACCTCTGCAAAGCTGTTGGATTTACGGCACATTACAGCGGTTTCTCCCCCTCTTGCACCAGCGTTGTGCAGAGAACGCCCCTGGGTGCATCAGCAGCTAAAAGAGTATATTCTTTCCTCATAAAGAGTATATTTACTTACTAAAAGAGTGGCACTTACGAAAAGCGTCTTTTTCAAGATGCCTTTTCGTTTGTGTATTATTCCTGGTTGCGGTCCCTATCTCTATGCTTCTGATGGCCACAATCGCTGTCTCACGTGTTTGGGTGCTTCCCACGCGGAGACATCTTTCGTGTCCTCATTGTGAGAACATGACCATGGTAACGTTGCGGTCACGGATTTCTTTTGTCAGAGGGAAAGCCATCCCAGAGGCTCCATGCCTCGGTCCTTCTACCTACGGTTATGAGGCAAAGACGGTAGCATTGGGGGCGATTTGAGGACCTCAGTGGGAGCTTCTCCGCCAGGAAACCCCCCACGGACCTCCCATTCCCCAGCACGCTCGTTGGCCCCGGTCGGGTTCTGGGATGTGACTGCGGGCTCGTCTCAAGGCGAGTTTGCAATCTCATTCAGAAAGCGAAGAGGATGAGTTATCGATAGCAGCATCGGAGAGTGGGTTCGTCCAGTCCGGCGCGGAGGACCCGGCTGGGCTCCCACCCTTGGGTGCGGTAGCCCATTCGCAGGCTGACGCAGAGCTGACGGCCATGCTTGCCCGGGCGGCTGCGAGTGTCAGGCTGTAGTGGAATCCTCCGCTGCCCCCTGAACCCTCGTGGCTCAACGATTGGATCCTGGGCCCAGAGCGCCGCTCACAGCTGCGCCCAGCCCCAGTACCTTTCTTCCAGGAGGTGCACGATGAGCTCACACAATCGTGGCAGGCACCTTTTACTGCCCGGACCCGATCCGCGGGCTCCCCCGCTCTCACTACCCTCGACGATGAGGCGGCCAGGGATACTCGGCGATTCCCCAGGTGGATCGGGCCGTTGCGGTGCACTTGTGCCCGCAGAGCGCCGCCACCTGGCGGAGCCATCCGAGGCTCCCATCCAGGGCATGTAGTCTTATGTCATCGCTGGCGGCTAAGGCCTACGGTGCAGTTGGACAGGCCGCCTTGCATGACATGGCTCTCCTGCAAGTGCACCAAGCCAAGGCACTCAAAGAACTGCACGAGGGTAGTCCTGACCCGGGATTGATGCAGGAGCTGCAATTGGCGACCGATCTCGCCCTCTGGGAGACAAACCACCTTTGGCTCAACCTGGTCCAGTCAAGGGAGGCTGACAAGGTACGATTCCTTGACGCTCCCATCTCTCAGTTTGGCCTATTCGGCGACACCGTTGGAGACTTTGCCCAGCAGTTTTCGACGGTAAGGAAGCAGCCCCGGCGCAGCTCAAGATCCCACACCCCGTCTACTCGCCGCCAAGGGCGTCCTCCTGCGGCGACAACACCAGCTCTGCCACAGCACGCCCCAGCAGGCCGGTGTGGATCCGCCCGCAGAAAGCAGACGCCACCAGTCTCACGGCCGGCCACCAAGAACCCGAGGAAGGCTTTGAAGCACCCCTGAGACGGGCAGCCCAGGAAGTCGGAGACCCGCTACACAGGAGCTGGTAAGAGCACCACTCCTTCCCCCGGAGGAGGGCCGGGTGGAGAATCCTTGTTTATCTTTTCTTATTATTTTGCCACATGCCCAAAGGGCTGCGGTACCCACATTTTCAAGAAAAGTGTGGTTTCCTCACTTCCTGGGTCACACAGTCGGTGTCCACGGCCATCGTTATCACGACCGCCGAGCACTGTTTCTTTTTGGCAGGTACGGCACCTCAGAGGCGGGTGTAAGGAGCCAGGTAAGTGCTTCGATGTCCCTGGACTCAGCATGGCCACGATTGGTACCTCAGGCTCTGCCCCATCCCGAGGCCCCACCTGCCGGTACGTTCAACGCGATTGTCCCCTTGGTCCCCCTCGCTCAGAGCTTGGGGGCATGGCTCACGCTCCCCAACCCATCGCGGTGGCTGATCAGGACCATTCGACTCGGCTACGCGATTCAGTTCTCCAGGTGCCCGCCCTGGTACAACGGCGTCCGCTTCACTTCGGTGAAAGGCGAGAAAGCCGCTGCCTTGCATGTGGAGATCGCGTCCCTTCTATGGAAGGACGCGATAGAGCCTGTTCCTCCAGCCGAGATGAGGAAGGGGTTTTACAGAACCTACTTCATCATACCCAAAAAAGGCGGTGGGTTGCGGCCAATCTTGGACCTCCGAGTTCTGAACCGGGCCTTGCACAGACTCCCGTTCAAGATGCTGACACAAAAACACATTTTGCTGAGTGTCCGGCATCAAGATTGGTTCGCGGCGGTAGACCTGAAGGACGCATACTTCCACGTCTCGGTTCTACCTTGATACAGACCCTTCCTGCAGTTTGCTTTCGAGGGCCGGGCGTACTAGTACAAGGTCCTCCTCTTCGGTCTGTCCCTGTCACCTCGCACCTTCACGAAGGTCGCAGAGGCAGCCCTTGCAAGCCCATGCCTTACAAAGGCATGCCACGGTAACATTAATGAACATTGCAGAATCGTTGTCAGTCAGAAATGAGATTGCGATCTTTTAATGATTAATCGTGCAGCTCTAAGGAGTAGTAACATTTTTTGCATACATTTCCATGAAAAAAATCGCTTACAGCACCTTTAACAATAGGGTCATATTCGTTAACATTAGTTAACATGAAGTAACAAAGAATACTTATTTCAGCACTTATTAATGTTGGTTAAATTCAACATATACTAATAAAATGTTAAAAGGTGCACTCAGTAATTTTTTCCTCATTATAAAAAGTTTAACTCCTAAAGACATGAATTGTACTTTTGCAATATATGTAGGAAATCATGAGCACTCACATTAAAATCAAGACTCCGGTCATATCAGTAACCTTATAAAAGCTGTTTTATTGTACATGGAGAGGGTCTGCACATAGGGGCTGCCATGTTAGAATCACATGACCAGCTGAATACTACTCGCTTAATCTCAGTAACTGTCCTGTTATTCGACATTTTTACTCAGGGATTAAATTAATCATGACTGACTGTGATTTTCATCTGAAACTGAAAACTACTGATTTTAAATCATGCTGCATCCACACCACTAGGTGTCAGTTTAAGTCCAAGATGACACAAAGTAGGGATGGGCGATGCCACTTATTTTCTTTTCGATCCGATACCAATAATTTCAAATCCAATATCGTCGACACCGATACCAATACAGATACTTCTATTTAATTGATTTTTTTGCAATTTCTTGGGAAAAAATGGGTAAGCTCTCATTCCCAGGAATGTGACCGTACAGTTTATTTTGTTGCACTAATACCACAGTTTAAAATATTTTCGTAAGAATTACAAAGTGAAATATGATATTTGTAAGACATCAAATACATACGTCTCTTTATGCACCGATAACTTCTGCTGTAAGCAGTCTGTGAGCTTGCTTGTATGAATAATCCAGTGTTATATCGTAAATGTCCAGAACAATATATGCAGTGCCGCAAGAAAAACACACTAAACAAATCATCAGAAATATATTTTATTGACTAATAATGATAATATTATACTTCAGTGCAAAGGGGAGGATCTCAGCTGTCTAATGACATGTAGACTGAGCTTCTAGTCCACTCAGAGGCCGAGATATTTGATGATAATTGGGGCTGGTGCCAGAACTGAAAATTAGACTGAATGTCTATGGACGAACACATCTGCGATGGCTAAAACGCGTTATAGCAACACTTATATTTCAGTTCAGCATTTTGTGACGGATGGTGAAATAGGAAATATAATTTTTTTCTGGTTCTTCTTGCCATTTAGTGCTATAAAATAAGACCATTTGAAGGGAAATGGGGTAAACAGAGCCAAAATGACATCCTTACAAAGTTAGGACAACAACAAAAAAGGTTTTCTTATTTTTAATCTGTTTATCATAAGATTATAAACACATACAGTCTTATTTATGAATAATTGGAGCCTTTATTTAATTGGGGGGTTCTCTGAAAAAGAGAGCAATGTTTTTGCAATTATTCCACAGTGTGTAAATGATGAGCTTTTAAATTTGAGTGTGAAAAATTGCTGGCGGCAGCCCAAAAATGCTTCAGAGTTTATAAGGTGTGCAGATAAGTCCATAGACATTAAGTTGAATAGTTCTCGGGAACTTAATCAGTATTCAGAAAACTAATCCAGGATAATCAAAATCTGTAAGTCTAAACTAAAATCATTCTACACCCCCATATCTGAATTTATGCATTTTAATCACCAAATTTCTCAAGATTTCCTGCAGAATAATTCCATCTATCATGTTTTACACTAATAAATAATGTATACAAACAGAGCCGATGTGTAACCTTGTAACAGCTACACTGGTTTAACTTCATTGTGTGATGATAAAGAAAGAGGTTTCAGAAATGAATGTTTAGAGAGTATCACAAGCCTTTAATAATATAAATATATTGTATAAATCAATAAAGAGCAATACCTCACATGTGAAAATTATTACATTGGTTAAAATAAACAAAGTTTCAAGTTTAAGCTATATTACCATTCACAAAATACAAAATCATTGATAAAGATGTCTTTAAAAAAACAGGACAGAACCAAGCATATAAACATTTGGGTTTAGTTGTCTTTGTATCTTAATCACATTTTATATACACGCTTGAGTTCATTTCAGCCATTAAAACAACACAATAATATTTAACATAAATACATATAAAACAGAAAACATATAACCAAAGGCGTCATCTTTTTACAAGGTTCACTTGAAAAGTGCAATAAAACTGCTTTCAAATTATTGAATTGTCTGTCATCATGTCTGTTGATCGGAAACACTCTGGAAGGCTGGAACAGTTGCGTTTCTTTTTGTAAATGATTGTTACTGTGATGATTATAATGATGATGAAACCGCTTACAACAGCAGCAATGACAGCAACCTTAGATCGATCAGGGCCGTCTGGATTGATCACGTCTGACTTAGATTGATCATGTGATTGATCTGGATGATAAAAAAGAATAATCTCTATTGGTACATTACATTTAAATCATAGACTGCATGATTTATTAGAAGAGTGATTTCTTGATGCACACATCTGAATGTAATCTGTACAAAAGCAAACTAATAGAGCAAAATAGTCTTAAGTTGTACGAATTCATACAAGTTGACTGAATCATACGATATTGGACAAGTTTGGTCATGCAAATTCTTTTACACCATCCAATAATGTCACTCTCCCTTACGTCCATGTAAAACACTATAATATCTTTCTTCCATGATACACTATACTTGATTTCATATGATTTAGCCAACTTTTCATGAGATATCAGGACTAGGGCTGTCAATCGATTAAAACATTTTAATCACCCCATTGGTTGTACAAACAAAAAGTCCCACCCCAAACTCACACCAATGGTTGAGTCAGTATTGCTGTTCTGTACATTCTGATCAAACAGATCAATAAAATACTATTATTTTACAGAAATAAATATTAAACAGAAAACATAGTTATATTATTTTAAAATATACATCCAAAGACTTATTAAGTAGTTCCTTGTACAATAAATTCAGTAGCAGATCTTGTTTTTATCTGTCTCTGATATATATATATATATATATATATATATACTGTATATACTGGCAGCCAAAAGTTTGGAATATGTACAGATTTTGCTCGTATGGAATGAAATTGGTACTTTTATTCACCAAAGTGACATTCAACTGATCACAATGTATAGTCAGGACATTAATAACGTGAAAAATTACAATTTGAAAAAAAAATGTTCAGATCTTCTTAAACGACTTCAAAGAGTTCTCATCAAAAAATCCTCCACGTGCAGCAATGACAGCTTTGTAGATCCTTGTCATTCTAGCTGTCAGTTTGTACAGATACTCAGATGACATTTCACCCCACACTTCCTGTAGCACTTGCCATAGATGTGGCTGTCTTGTCGGGCACTTCTCACGCACCTTACAGTCTAGCTGATCCCACAAAAGCTCAATGGGGTTAAGATCCAGAACACTCTTTTCCAATGATCTGTTGTCCAATGTCTGTGTTTCTTTGCCCACTCGAACCTTTTCTTTTTGTTTTTCTGTTTCAAAAGTGGCTTTTTCTTTGCAATTCTTCCCATAAGGCCTGCACCCCTGAGTCTTCTCTTTACTGTTGTACATGAAACTGGTGTTGAGCGGGTAGAATTCAATGAAGCTGTCAGCTGAGGACATGTGAGGTGTCTATTTCTCAAACTAGAGACTCTGATGTACTTATCCTCTTGTTTAGTTGTACATCTGGCCTTCCACATCTCTTTCTGTCCTTGTTAGAGCCAGTTGTCCTTTGTCTTTGAAGACTGTAGTGTACATCTTTGTATGAAATCTTCAGTTTTTTGGCAGTTTCAATCATTATATAGCCTTCATTCCTCAAAACAATGATTGACTGACGAGTTTCTAGAGAAAGCTGTTTCTTTTTTTGCCATTTTTGACCTAATATTGACCTTAAGACACGCCAGTCTATTGCATACTGTGGCAACTCAAAAACAAACACAAAGACAATGTTAAGCTTCATTTAACGAACCAAATAGCTTTCAGCTGTGTTTGATATAATGGAAAGTGATTTTCTAGTACCAAATGATCAATTTAGCACGATTACTCAAGGATAAGGTGTTGGAGTGATGGCTGCTGTCTAGATTTGATCAAAAATGACTTTTTTACAAATAGTGATGGTGCTGTTTTTTACATCAGTAATGTCCTGACTATACTTTGTGATCAGTTGAATGTCACTTTGGTGAATAAAATACCAATTTCCTTCTGAAAGAGCAAAATCTGTACATTATTCCAAACGTTTGGCCACCAGTGTGTGTGTGTGCATATATATATATATATATATATATATATATATATATACATAGAGAGAGAGAGAGAGAGAGAGAGAGAGTTTAAGAGTTCAGTTAAGGCAGAATATAAACAAAACTCACTTCTTTCACATTATTGACATATAGTTATTATATTATGCCATCTTAATGATTTCTGTTGGTATCATGTCTGTAGCACAGAAACACCATTTATAATCTATAATCGAGACAAAAACATACTAATTCAAATCAATCAGGATGTGTCACTATTAGAAACTCCATTTATAATTTACTTAAAAACATAAAATCATTTTTTTTATGAGTTGAAGTTGAATTTGCTCACAAAGTGATTAAAGAGCAGTTTTCAATGTTTAAAGAAATCTGTATCACTATCTGTAAACAATGATGAATAATTGAAAATGATAAACAATACCTGTTTCGGCAGCTGAAGTGTCATCTTTAGTGTTGTCTTTAATGTCTGTAAAGAGATTTTAAAACTACTGGTAATAGATTCTTAATAGATGTACATTTACAAACATTTATTTCATTATAAACAACAATAAATGCTCTTAAACTTCACCTGTAATGTTAACAGTGAATTCTGTTGATTTACGTCCACAGCTTATCAAAGAGACTTTAAATTTTGTTGTCGTTGTTACATTCAGAGTGTAAGGACATGTGATGCTGGTCTTCCGTTCACAGGAATTTTTAGGGAATTCTTTTCTACAGATTACGGCAGGATTATAAAACTTGTAAAATTTCATGCAGCAGTTACTGCACTGATAAGAGATACTGCAGGTAAGATTTAATGTCTCTCCCACTTTTCCAGTCACATCTTCACAGGTTATATTGAATCCACCTGAAAAATAGTTTGTGTTTATATCAATTTAATACAGCAATTAAACACAAATACACACAGTATAGACCTAACTTTCTCATCTTAAGACATTCAAAGAACATATCCAGACTTGTTGTGTTCAGTACATTATGATTTGTTACAATGTGACACAAGGCATGACAAGACAAATTTTAATCGGACATTTTAAATCAGATACAATAGTCTGGTGATGTAATACATCAGTTAATATACCGCATCACTGCCCTCGTACATGAATTAAAAAGTCATTCTTCTTTTCTGAGCCACAAAACACAACGACACAAGACACAAGTTTTTCCCCAACTGCCAAATGTAGTTATAAGAATTTATTTCCAAGAATTATCTTACTAAAGCACTCATCTTCACAAACAGTTTGGAAAGTCCAGACCAGTATAAGCAGGAGCACAAAACTTACAGAACCCATGGTTTTATTTCTGAAATAAAAAAGACAAACATTTACACCTGAAGTTAAACTTAACTAGTACTCAAGACATTAGAAATATCAGCAGAAATATCACAATTTAGAAATTATTAAAAGTTTGCAAACTTGTATGAAAACAATAGTGTAAAAGTACTGAAACAATGATCAGTAATAAACCCACAGCAAAGAGCATCTATCACTGACCAACTTCACAATCCTACACAATTTGTTTCCACAATTAAGTGCATGTTACATTATGTCCTCATATGTTTAAATATCAGAAACAAGGCTTGCTGGATTACATTCAAATATATTCATATTAGGACCAGTCTTTCACTTGTGTTCTTAAAAATATAAATGACATTATCTTGTGATGAACTTTACATCATTTTGAATTAAAGTTTTGTGTGTCTGTGTGTGTCTGTGTGTGTGTCTCTCTGTGTGTATCTATCTGTCTGTGTGTGTGTGTGTGTGTCTGTCTGTGTCTCTCTCTGTGTGTGTGTGTGTGTGTCTGTGTGTGTGTTCACATTCTTGCATCGTTTTTTTAATTTAAGCCTGTTTGAAGTTTTTTATCAAATGAGCACGAGATTATGGAATAGCACAGAATAATCACAACAGAAACTTTATTATGCACCACAAACACATTTGTGACAAAATATCCAACAACACAGTTTCAAAGCGTCACAAGTGAAAACAGAAGAATATAATACAAATATTTATGGTTGTTCTTTCATTTACCAGATACCGGAAACAAATCAATGTCTGTAATTATTCTGAACAAAACACACGATATAATCTATAAATTGTTGTGAAAAGATGAATATAAGTATAAGCATAATTACCTTTGTGAAAACATAGTTTAGATGAATGTAATCCGGGGAGCAGAATAATCCGTGTATCATTCCTTCATTTAATATTCAATTAATAATCCAAAATCCGAAAAAACACTTTTTACATAATTATTCGTTTACAAAACCAATATTAAAAAACAAACAGGCTAATGACATGTTTCTCGTACTTTCGATTTGACACTGCAGTGAAAAACAGCCCCGAGACGCTGAGATTTCTTCTTCATATGAGGTTTTATGTTCAGTTTCTGCTGCATTACCGCCACCGTTCAGACTGGAGTGTGACGCATCAATGGGAATAATTACATTCTCCTGACTTACTCTGTTATTTTAAGATATCTTAATATTGCACTATATTTTTTCATTTGTTCTGCAGATCCTTTAAACAGAGTTTGTAGATTAAATGTTTCTTCACTGTATCTCTGACTACTTTAATAAGCTCTGACTTTTCTTTTGCATACTTTGTTCATTTTGTTAGTACATGCTCTATTGTCTCTACTTGACCACAATTATGACATTGTCCTGTTTCATGTTTTCCTATTATACATAATGAATGATTTAGCCCAGTATGACCTATTCGGAGACGAGTGATAACTGAATCTTCCTTCCTGTTATTATAAACTATTCTCCCATTGCCTACTTGTCTCTGAATATTGCCCTTAGTTTCACTGTTCCATACTTCTTGCCATTCATTTTTAACATATTCTTTAATTTTTCCTTTAATCTCTTCCATTCTGAGTGTCACTTGTATGTCTATATCCGTGTGCTTTAGTGCTTGTTTAGCTAGTTTATCGACATATTCATTATCCTCCACTCCCACATTATTAAGCTTATATTTTTTCTTTTTAACAAACTTGCGAGAATCTCATAGATAATGAGCGCGCACTGGTGCGCATGCGCAAGGCCAGGGCCGGCGTGCAATCGGGAAGATCGGGAGAATTCCCGCTGGGCCGGTCAAAAATTGGGCCGCTTAGGACCGCAAACTTTAATCATATGTGGCATAACAATTGCCAACAGTCCGTAACATCCGGTATTTAAAGGATCATTATTGCATTCCGTATTATAGAGAACGCAGTCTGTATTTTATCATCTCACACCCAAACAAATGAGAGAGTAGCCTGTGAGAGATGAAACTGATGTTGCCGCTTCACTTGACAGCGCGGGAAGGATCACGGAAGATCCATCGAGAACAGATAGGCTACTAATAGCTGAATGGATGAACGTGCTTCAGGTAGCCTACAAGATCATCACAAGTTTAATACTGACTGCAGTCTCACAATCTCAATTAATCTCTGAAAGCCTCTTCTCTAGCAGTGCAGAATGATAATAGCAAAATTATTTATTGTCACAAAATAACAGAATACTTAAAGTAAATGAATACAGATGCAACAGCACGACATGGTACGAAAATAATGGGACTTTACAGCTCTCAAAAGATTAAACTCAATGAAACAAACTGCACAGAGTGCCTTCAGTGTTGTAATGTGATAAAACCCTCTTAAAGAGACAGTAACCATTTTGCCTTTGTCCTGAACATTTACATTCCAAGTAAAAGAAAAGTACAAATGTGTTATTTTTAGTCTTTTATTTCACTCTTATCATTGTAAAATGGCACGTTTTTGAATGGCATGTAAAAATGTAAAGACAATCACTCAACCTTAATTGTTTCACTGGATCTGTTGCTATTTTAATTATCTAAAATACAAAGCACTGACCATTTAAAGTGTGAGCCTGTACATCTTGAAGGAGTTATAAATATTTACAGTTCTATAGTGTTATTATGTGCCTAGATAGTCTTTAAAATAAACTTAGTTTACCCCAAAATGAAATTTCTCTCATCATTTACTCACCCTCATGCCTTCCCAGATGTGTATGACTTTCTGTCTTCTGCTGAACACAAATTAAGCTTTTTAGAAGAATTTCTCAGTTCTGTTGGTCCTTTCAATGCAAGCGAATGGTGATCAGAACTCAGAAGGTACAAAAATCACATAAATGCAGCATCAAAGTAATCCATACAACTCCAGTGGTTTAATCTATGTATTCAGAAGCAATATGATAGGTGAGGGTGTGAAACAGATAAATATCTAAGTTTTTTTTTACTATAAATTCTCCTCCCTGCCCAGTAGGGGGCGATATGCTTATGTAAATCACCAAAAACAGAAGAACTCTTACGAGAGAAGAGCACTTATGAAAGTGAAAGTGGAGATTTATAGTAAAAAATGACTTTATTATTGATCTGTTTCTCACTGCTTCTCATTTACTTGCATTGAATGGACCAACAGAGCTGAGATATTCTTCTAACTTCTTCATTCATGATCTGCAGAAGAAAGTCATACACATC
Source organism: Myxocyprinus asiaticus (assembly GCF_019703515.2). Classification (NCBI taxonomy): domain Eukaryota; kingdom Metazoa; phylum Chordata; class Actinopteri; order Cypriniformes; family Catostomidae; genus Myxocyprinus; species Myxocyprinus asiaticus. The sequence continues at coordinate 41,403,737 of NC_059375.1, forward strand.
TGGGATGGCATGAGGGTGAGGAACTGATCAAATATCCCTTTAACATTGACTTATTTTTACAACACATACAATGAAGTCTTATGACAAAGTGAAAATCTTAGTGAATGCCGTATGTGGTATAATGACATGGAGAGCTTAAATAATTTTCCAGTAATTACATATATTGCATATTTTTGCTGTGATCTTGTTTTATTGTTATCATCTTTACCTCCAACCCCCCTTTTGGCTGACTTGGACATGACATCCCGGGCTGAATACGAATCCCACTCCGACCCTGCGCATGCATCAGGACAGGACATTGGCGTTTGATGGTGGAATATGACGGCAGATTGCGATCATTTGTTTTTTTTGTATTTTTTGATTAAAAAATATGGCATCTGAGAAGAGAAAGGCATCGCAGAAGTTATTTGGTGTACAAGCGGTCTTTGACTCAGTGAGAGAAGCTGCTTTTCTTGAGAGAGAAGACCTTGATTTTGATAAGTAATTATATGTTTTTACACTTATAATAGTGATTGAATCATTATTATTTTTATTTTTTTAGATAGAGAGAATTGTGATTTTGTAATGAGCATTCATAAGTTTGATCGTCCAAAACTCATGCAGCGTGTTTTCCAATGGACTGTGTTGCCTTGCAAGGACAAAATGCAACAACTAAGCAAACAGATTGTTTTTTGTGTGTGTATAATCACTTCTTTTACATGTGCATGTAAGGATAGCGTCTGTAAGGTTTATTTTGCTGCTGTTATAGCCCATTAGGTATATTTACTGTGCACATTACTGTTTATGTTTGCAGGGCCGAGTAGCTGTTTTATTTTTAATAATTTTTATATTGTGTTATCTGTCGCATCTAGGCTGCAATTATTCAGACATGAATAATGTGTTGATTATGAGTATATCATTATGATTTTGTGTAAAATACATTATTTCAGTACCAATAACCAAGTGTGTGTGCTTATAATAAGTTGTTTGCTTTGTGTTATAGGCCAAATTTTGAACCAGACACCGTGCCTCAAACCTCATCCACACCCACTGCAAAATCTCCATGTTTCATGGGAAGGCAGATGAGAGGAAGGCCTTATTCTGCACAGGGGTCTAAAAGATCCATAGATGAATTTTTTGGGAAGAAGACCCTGATTTTAAGTTCATAAATGTTTGTGAAAACCCACAAGTCTAAGTTTTACTTTGCTTTTAACATTCTGCAAGTATTCAGACATGACGAATATTGTGTTGATCATGAGTATATATATATTTTATTTTATGTTATATGTATTTAAGTGTAAATTAACCCAAGTGTGTGCATATAAAACCGTTTTTTGTTACTGCACAAATTCAGCTGATGATTAGCCTCCAGCAGAAACAGAGTGGTCTCGCACATCCAGGAGGCAGAAGCGAGGAATGTCTCATTCAATATGGGGATAACAGGATGTGCTTTGACACAATGGCATAGAGGAGGAGGAGGAGGAGGAGGAGGAGGAGCCTGTGCTGCCAGGTTTCCTTCCAAGGAGAAACCCAGGACCACAGCTCGCAATGGACAGGGTGTATTCACCACTGGAATTGATCCAGCTCTTTTTTACAAACTCTGTTGTAGAGACCATTGTTATTTTCATGCATATTTGGCCATGATTATTTACATGAGTTTCGCGAAAGTAAAAGGTGTTGAAGACCACTGGGCGAAGAAAGAACTTTATAACTTCCCTTACCCACAATCTGTGATGTCCAGGGCCAGATTTCAAGCCATCTCCTGGAATCTCTGGGGGGACAGGACCTGCAGAACACACGTAAAAAAAGGAACAACGGAGTATGACAAGCTGAACAAAATCAAGCTACTGTACCACGACATCCTGGCAGCATGTACTACATATTTCCAGCCAGGCCAACAGGTGTCAGTGGATGAGAGGATGGTGGCTTCAAAAGCATGCATAGGCCTCAAGCAGTTCAAAAAGGAAAAGCCCACCAAGTGGGGCTATAAACTCTTTGTTCTTGCCGATTCTGCCTGTGGGTACACCTGGAACTTACGAGGGTAAAAATTCAGTTCCCACAGTCAAAGGCCTTAGCTATGATTCAGTGATGAGTCTGCTGGCCACTCTGTAAATGGTTTTGTTGACAACTTTTACACTAGCCCAAGCCTTTTTGCAGACTTGCTGGACAAAAACACAGCGTCTTGTGACACAATACGTCCAAACCATCGAGGCTTTCCGAAGACCAAAGAAAACTATCTCAGCAAGAAGGCTGAAAGAGGAACCATCCGTTGGCTCAGAGATGGTAAGCTCCTCTTCGTCAAGTGGATGGACACAAGGGAGGTCGTAATGTGTTCAACAATCCACAAAGCCTATAGCAGTGATACCATCTCCGGGCGTGTGAAGAATCCCAGTGGTGAATGGAGCGTGCGTGAAGTCCCAGTTCCACGAGCCATCAAGCAATACAACCAGCACATGGGAGGCGTTGACATTTCTGATGCTCTCATTGGTTATTATAACATCTTGCACAAGACAAAAAGATGGTACAGGATGGTTTTCTTCCATTTCCTGGACATTGCTGTAGTGAACAGCTTTATTCTCCACCAGCACCTGGCAAAGACTCGGAGCAAGACTCCTCTCAGCCAAAAAAACATTCTGAGAGATGCTTGTATCACAGCTGGTAAGTGCTGCCACACCACCTAGCACATCTGGTGCCACAGAGTTGTCATCTCGACTCGTCCAGGATAAGGAATGTTATCCAGAATTTTTGGAAGCAGATTGCACAAGTGGCAGAAGAGTGTGTTAGCTGCGAAATCGGACATCAGAAGACTACAAAGGATAGTTCGGACTGCTGAGAGGATTATTGGTTGCCCCCTACCCTCCCTTCAAGAACTGTACACTTCCAGAGTGAGGAAAAAGGCTGGAAAAATCACTCTGGACCCCACTCACCCTGCCCACTACGTTTTTGAAATGTTGCCTTCCGGCTGACGCTTCGGAGCTCTGAGCACCAGAACCGTCAGGCACAGGAGCAGTTTTTTCCTTCAGGCTATCCATCTTATGAAGAGTTAAAACTGCCCCCTTGAGCAATAATTATGTGCAATACACAGTTTAGTCTTTTTATATTTATCCAACACATCCTGATTCTGACTGTTTTCAGAATTCCCAAAGGTTCTGATATGCTGACCATGGATTTACAAGTTCTTTTTTTGTGTCTTGTGTCAGCAGGTGGGAGTGGTCATTTATTTATTTTGCAGTTCTGTACGTTTCTTTCCTATTTAACTCTATACAGTCTATATGTGCACTTTGAATCTTCAAGTAGTAACCAGTATATGTTGCAAGTTATGCTACAAGTAGACCATAACTTATGTTGTTATACAACAATAGAAATGGTTTTGTGTAAAACACAAAAACTGCTGCTCTGTCTCATCCCTTTTCTGCCATTTTGCCTATTACTTTGGTGTGTCACAGAGAAAAAGTTGATGAAACCTTGAAGAAAATCCAGAAAAATGCTCCTGCCATGTGTAAAATTTTGGGGTAATGTACTTTGTTTTAACCTGTTTTTGCAATTGGGTACCTGGAGTCTCCAAAACGACACTTGGAGACACAAAAAAGGACCCTTTGCCTCTCTTTAGTTGCAGTTCAATAGCTTCTGTTTAGAAAGTGATAGAGGAAAAATTCTTTATTCTAGTATTTGCTGTCCCCTAAGGGAATCAACCAGAGCTGAGCTTCACCAAGTAGGTCCTGAATAACACCCTTTTTATTGACATTTTGCAAAAAAGAAAATCCAAAAAGTGCCTATTTATTGTGAGTTTATAATATTTTGAACATCTACCATAATATTTATTGAATATTCAACATATCCATTTTTAATTTGAGGGGTTGTCTTTACAAAGAGACCAGTCTTTTGCATTTATTCCATTGTATGTGTGTAAGGTGAGCATTTAAAATTGGGTAGGGCAGATTTAGGCAGAAATCCAAAAAATGGGCCAGAGAGTAAGAGGTTAACAAGATTCACTTTTATTGTAGGATTTTTTTGATTAGGCTGATTTTTGATCATTATCAGCATACTGGTTTGCCTGTAAATGCACTCATTGAATCAGTAAGCAACACGAGACCAAAATGTTTTTTTAAACACAACGGAAGTTCTTATTTAGTTGGCAACACCATTAACTCAGCAGGGAGTCGAGTCGGTCTGGTTATAAACATCCTTCTGCTGCCAGACACAGACTCCATCCCATCTCAACAACCCTCTCACGATTTCTTCCAGAATTAGTCTGTGTAATGTGTTTTACACAAATAGCATAAAAAATGCATACAAAGAGAACAGTTGTGTAGTTTATTCTTCACCAATTGAACTGGTTTCAATGGTGTTTCTTCACCATGTGATAAAAGCTTGATAATAGAAAAGAGGTTTCCTACATTAATTTTTTAGAGCGTATCACAATTCTTTATTAATTCCTAGAGTTGGGGTACTCGAGTTTGGACTCGAGTCCGAGTCAAGAGTCCAATTTTAATGGACTTGTCATGGACTCGGATGCATTTTTACTTGGACTTGACTCGAGCCTTTGGGACTCTGTATTTTTTTCAGAGTCCTGGCGGGTCCATGACATTTGTGATGCAAAGAAAAAATAAAAAAAATAAACAGAAATGAATGAACACATCTCTTTCTGCATGCAGCCGTATTAACCCCTGAAGTCATAGACATAGCTAGAATTGTTTCACTGTGTTTAAGCAAACACAGGCACACACACATACGCATGTGCACAGGCACACCCATCAGTCAATCAATACTCTTGATTGTTACTACAGAGACTACTGTATATCATCGACTACCTAGGTGGCTTGCACGATGAAAACATAAAAACGTGTATGTATCTAATGTAATAGAAACTAAACAAGGCAGTTTGACACAACACAGGACCTGACAACTGGTAAAATTGCACGTGGAGTTTGTGCAGCCAAGACTGTGCTCGCATTGCGGTTTCATCGTGGTTAAAAACGTCATGGTTACTTGTGTAACCTCCGTTCCCTGATGGAGGGAACGAGACGTTGTGTCGATGTAGTGACACCCGAGACACCTCTGGTCTTTGATAAAAGGCCAATGAAAATTGGCGAGTGGTATTTGCATGCCACTCCCCCGGACATACGGGTATAAAAGGAGCTGGTATGCAACCACTCATTCAGGTTTTATGCTGAAGAGCCAATATAAGGTCCGGCCATTTCAGTGGGTAGTTCAGCGTTGTGGCAGGAGGGACACAATGCCTCGTTCCCTCCATCAGGGAACGGAGGTTACACAAATAACTATGACATTCCCTATCTGTCACTCACTCGACGTTGTGTCGATGTAGTGACACTAGGGGTCCCTATACGTAATGCCACAATTGGCTGAACTGTGTTACGTGAACTGGCGGTGTGTGGTGGGCAGACTGCTGTGTGATATATATCGCATGGGGTTAGCCTTACAGAGAACTGCCACATGCGGAGCACCTACCCCAGAACAGGGCTCTTAGCGCATGTACTGGGCCGGCAGCGAGTCTCTCCGAAAACTCGACTGCCACAGGGCTCGGAGGAAGTCCACCAGGGAACAAAGTTTGTGAACACTACTGGGAATTAATGGCGCATGTTCTTCAGCTCCAAGGGAGGTGGAAGGTGCTATGTGCAAGCGATACACCCGGCCAGCTATCCCGGGCTTATCCGCTTGTGTTGCGTGCCCCTACCTGGGACGAAACCGGTTCCACCCGGACGTTGTAGAACCTTGCACAGGTGTTGGGTGTTGCCCAGCCCGCTGCTCTGCAAATGCCTATTAGAGGCACCCCTGGTCAGGGCCCAGGGAGCCGCTACACCCCTGGTAGAATGGGCTGGTAGCCCTACCAGGGGCGGCATGTCCTAGGCGACATATGCCATAGTTATGGCGTCAATGAGCCAGTGGGCGATCCTCTGCTTGGAGACAGCGCTTCCTTTCCGCTGTGCACCAAAGCAGACAAAGAGCTGCTCAGAGATTCTAAAGCTCTGCGTGCAATCCAATTAGATGCGTAAAACGCGCACCGGACACAGCAATGACAGGGCTGGGTCTGCCTCCTCCTGCGGCAGCGCTTGCAGGTTCACCACCTGGTCCCTAAAGGGAACCTTGGGCACATAGCCCGGTCAGGGTCTCAGGATCATGTGAGAGTAACCTGGACCGAACTCCAGGCACGTTTCGCTGACAGAGCACGCTTGCAGATCACCTACCCTCTTGATGGAAGTGAGCGCAGTCAGGAGGGCAGTCTTCAAGGAGAGTGCCTTACGCTCGGCTGACTGCAAAGGCTCAAAGGGGGCTCTCTGTAGACCCTGAAGAACTACAGAGGTCCGATGAGGGAACGAGGCGCGGTCTGGGGGATTCAGCCTCCTGGTGCCTCTTAGGAACCTGATGATCAGGTCGTGCTTCCCTAAGGACTTACCGTCGACTGCTTCATGGTGTGCTGCTATGGCGGCAACGTACACCTTCAAGGTGGAAGGGGACAGCCTCCCTTCCAACCTCTCCTGCAGGAAGTAAAGCACTGATCCGACTGCGCATCTCTGGGGGTCTACCCGACGGGAAGAACACCACTTAGCGAACAGACGCCACTTAAAGGCATACAGGCGCCTCGTAGAGGGGGCCCTAGCCTGAGTGATCATGTCTACCAGCGCTTAGGTCTTCTGCGTCCCGTCCAGGGGCCAGACATGGAGATTCCAGAGGTCTGGGCGTGGGTGCCAGATGGTGCCCCGTCCCTGAGAAAGAAGGTCCTTCCTCAGGGGAATTCGCCAGTGGGGAGCTGTCGCGAGGAGCGTGAGGTCCTAGCACCACGTCTGGGCGGGCCAGTAGGGTGCTACCAGGACGACCTGCTCCTCATCCTCCCTGACCTTGCACAGGGTCTGTGCAAGCAGGCTCACTGGGAGAAACGCATATTTGCGCATGCCAGGGGGCCTGTGTGCCAGCACGTCTATGCCGAGGGGGGCCTCGGTCAGGGTGTACCAGAGCGGGCAGTGGGGAGGATTCTTGGGAGGCGAACAGGTGCACCTGTGCCTCTCAAATTGACTCCAAATCAGCTGGACCACCTGAGGGTGGAGTCTCCGCTCTCCCCTGAGGGTAACCTGTCGTGACGTAGTGTTGAGGTTGCCCGGGATGTGAGTGGCTTGCAGCGACTTGAAGTGCTGCTGACTCCAGAGGAGACGGCGGGTGAGTTGTGACATACAACGAGAGCGCAAACCGCCTTGGCGGTTGACATATGCTACCGTTATCATGTTGTTGAACTAACACGTGCTTGCCCTGGATCAACGGCCGAAACCTCTGCAGGGCGAGCAGAATTGCCAACAACTCGAGGCAGTTGATGTGCCAATGCAGTCGCGGACCCGTCCAGAGGCCGGCAGCTGCGTGTCCATTGCAAACAGCGCCCCAGCCCGTTTTGGAGGCGTCTGTCATGACCACGACGCGCCTGGAGACCAGTTCTAGAGGAACACCTGCCCGTAGAAACGAGAGGTCGGTCCAAGGGCTGAAAAGATGGTGACAGACCGGCGTGATGACCATGCGACGTGTCCCTTGGCGCCATGCCCATCTAGGGGCTCGAGTCTGGGGCCAGTGCTGAAGCAGCCTCATATGCATCAACCCGAGAGGGGTGGCCACCGCCGAGGATGCCATATGCCCCAGGAGCCTCTGAAAAAGTTTCAGTGGAACCGCTGTTTTCTGTTTGAACGCCTTCAAACAGGCCAGCACCGACTGGGCATGCTCGTTCATAAGGTGCGCCTTCAAGGAGACTGAGTCCAACTCCAAACCGAGAAAAGAGATGCTCTGAACCGGGAGGAGCTTGCTCTTTTCCTAGTTGACCCGAAGCCCTAGTCGGCTGAGGTGTGAGAGCACCAGGTCCCTGTGTGCGCACAACATGTCTCAAGAATGAGCTAGGATTAGCCAGTCATCGAGATAGTTGAGAACGCGAATGCCCACCTCCCTTAACGGGGCAAGGGCAGCCTCTGCGACCTTCGTAAAGACACGAGGAGACAGGGACAGGCCGAAAGGGAGGACTTTGTACTGATACGCCTGACTTTCGTACGCAAACCACAGGAAGGGTCTGTGTCGAGGAAGGATCGAGACGTGGAAGTACGCATCCTTCAGGTCTACCGCCGCGAACCAATCTTGATGCCGGACGCTCGCCAGAATGCGTTTTTGCATCAGCATCTTGAACGGGAGTCTGTGTAAAGCCTAGTTCAGAACTCACAGGTCCAAGATTGGCTGCAACCCACCGCCTTTTTTCGGTACGATGAAGTAGGGGCTGAAAAACCCCTTCTTCATCTCGGCTGTAGGGACAGGTTCTATCGCGCCCTTCCGTAGGAGGGTAGCGATCTCTGCGCAAGGTAGCAGCGTTTTCGTCTTTCACCAAGGTGAAGTGGACACCGCTGATCCTGGGCGGACGCCTGGCGAACTGAATCGTGCAGCCGAGTCAGACGGTCCGGACCAGCCCTCGCGACAGATTGGAAAGCGCAAGCCATGCGTCCAAGTTCCGCGCAAGGGGGACCAAACGGACAACGTCATCGGATGTACCGGCAGGTGGGGCATCGCGGCGGGGCGGAGCTTGAGGTGCCACACCACGTCGTGGACGTGCTGAGTCTAAAGGACATCAAAGCACTTACCTGGCTCCTTGTGACCACCCCCGGAACAGCCTTGGATGGGGGAGGAAGAGGCCTGTCCTCGTGACCCGTGGAGACTGTCACATCGGGGGCGGATTTGTGCCACAGCTGGGTGCTCAGGGGCAGGAGACCGCCGCTGGAGCGCCAAACCTGCCAAATAGAGTGGTGTACGGTGGTCGTGATGACGGCCGTGCACACCGGATACGTGACCCAGGGAACAAGGAAACCGCTCTTGCTGAGCTCTTGAGTACTGCAGCCACTTGGGCATGCAGTGCAATTAAATGCAAAAGGTAACAAAAAGATGGAGATCTGCTTACCAGCTCCAGAGCAGCGGGTTTCGTTGTCCCTGGGTCGCCCGTCTCAAGGGCGCTTTGAAGCCTTTCACAGGTTATGGGCGGCCGCGAGACGGGTGGCGTCTGCTTCCTGCGGTGGGCTCCATGCCGGGGCTAGGCCGAAGGGGCGATGAGTAGATGGGGTGCGGGATCTTGAGCCACGCCGGGGCAGGATATGCCGGCTAGCATCCATCTACTGCTCTACCATCGAAAACTGCTGGGCAAAGTCCTCGACGGTGTCGCTGAATAGGCCCGCCTGGGAAATGGGGGCAGCAAGGAATCGTGTCTTGTTGGCCTCACCCATCTCGACCAGGTTGAGCCAAAGGTGGCGCTCCTGGACCACTAGTGTGGCCGTCGTCCGCCCGAGAGACTGCGCCGTGACTTCTATCCCTCGGAGAGCGAGGTCGGTCGCCGAGCGCCGTTCCTGCATCAATCCCGGGGCGGAACTACCCTCGTGCAGTTCCTTTAGTGCCTTGGCGGATTTGCAGGAGAGCCATGGCATGCATGGTGGAGGCGGCTTGTCCAGCGGCACCGTAGGCCTTGGCCGTCAGAGACGACGTAAACCTACAGGTCTTGGACGGGGGCTTTGGGCACCCGCGCCAGATGGCGGCGCTCTGCGGGCATAGGTGCACCGCGAGCACCTTTATCCACCGGGGGATTACCGAATAGCCCTTGGCCGCCCCACCATCAAGGGTAGTGAGGGCGGGGTGCTGAAAAGATCGGGACCGGGCAGTAAAAAGTGCCTCCCGTGACCTTGTCAGCTCTTCATGCACTTCCGGGAAGAAAGGAACGGGGGCGGGGCGTGGCTTTGAGCGGCGCCGCGAGCCCAGGAACCAATCACCGAGCCGCGAGGGTTCAGGGAAGAGCAGTGAGTTCCACTCTAGCCGACGCTCGCGGTTGCCCGGGAAAGCATGTCGTCATCTCCGCGTCAGCCTGTGACTGGGCAATCGACCCCGAAGGGAGGAGCCCAGCTGAGGCTTCTGACTGCTGCACTCGAGAGCTCATCACTTTCGCGGGCTCCGAATAAGAGGTCGAACTCGCCGTGAGACGAGCCGGCGGACTCATCCGGAAGCTCGATCAGGGCAGATGAGCGTGCTGTGGAATGGGAGATCCGCGGGGGGATACCAGGCAGAGGCGGTCCCATTGGGGTCCCCAAATCACCCCCAGTGCTAGCCGCGCTGGCCTCATACCCGTGGGTAAAAGGACCGAGGTGGGAGCCTCTGGGGTGGCTTGCTTTCTTAGGAAGGCGAGCCGCGATGGCAACGTTGCCATGGACATATTCTCGCAATGAGAACATGACCATCCGTGAACGCTGTCTCCGCTTGAGCAGTGCCCAGTTATGAAAGACAGTTAGAAGTCAGAAGGCGAGAGATAATGAGCGCAACCAGGAATAACACACAATCGGAAAAGCATCTTTAAAAAGACGCGTCTTTAAAAAGATGTTCCGTGTGTGCCGCTCTTTTAGAGAAATATACTCTTTTAGAGAAATATACTCTTTTATTTCTGCCGAAGTGCCCAGGGGCATTCTCTGCAGTGCACCAGTGCAGAGGGAAGAGAAGCCGCTGAAATGCACCATCAGATCCAGCAGAGGTGAATGAACAGTAGTATTCAGCTCAGTGAGCATGACCGTTCGGCTCCGAAGAGAAAATCTGAATGAGTGGTTGCATACCAGCTCCTTTTATACCAGTATGTCTGGGGGAGTGGCATGCAAATACCACTCGCCAATTTTCATTGGCCTTTTATCAAAGACCAGAGGTGTCTCGGGCTCCCAAGAGTGACCCCTAGTGTTACTACATCGACACAACGTCGAGTGAGTGACGGATAGGGAACTTAAAATCAAGAAATCAAGAGTCAAGTCACCCACATCATGTCTCACAGTTTACTAAAAACAGCATATTGAAATAAAAATACATACAAATAGTATTAATATTGGGTACTAAATCTTTTTAGGCGTAATGTATCTAGACACGTAGGCTTCTGTAGTCTCTTGACACAGTGTTGTCAGCTTGAACTGGTCCATAATAGCTTGATGAATTAACTGTGTAACTTTTTAAATAGTCGGGGAAAAAAGTGTTATTGTTAAAGCAGACAGCAACTCTAAACAGATAAACAGCACCTATTTATTATTTATTAAATATTTTCAAAGCATTGACGAGCTGCTTAAAATACATTCTTTTACAGCATTTGTCCACCATTCACAACATTCGACCATGCACAATAAAATATTAGGATATTTTGGGCAGTGAAATATTTTGTTTATTATTTAATTATAGACTATAAAATAAATGTATTATTCAATGACAGAATTTGCAAATATCAATTATTATTATTATTTTTATTTTCTGCGACAGCTGCTGCGAGATGCACACGGACGCATCAGGGATTTAGGTTCACGAGCAGCATGCAGAACTGTCCTGCATTGTGCGGTTTCCCGCAAATTAACTAGAAAATCATGTCCATGACGACATGACCCTAATATTATCAGTGGGCTTTTCCAGTGCTTTTGGATGTAGCATGTACAGTCAAATCGTAAGATGTAACTTCTCAGCGAGTGCTAAATACTACTGTGTTGACTCATTTGTATGTACTGTATTTTCCCAAATCAGTCGGCAGATAGAGAAAAAACATTCAGAAAGACATCTCAGTATAGATTATTATTTCTTTAGATAGGGATCATTTTAAATAAAACTAAATTACATTTAACTGACAGACTGAAAATGAAATAGAAATAAAAACTAAATTAAAATTCTAAACAAAATAACTTTTTGTAGTAATGACTAATGCAGCTTTCGCTTTCTTTAGTCTGTTTGAGTGGAGGGGAAATATCAATAAATAATTGAAAAAGTCAACAGAACGCAATAAGAAGTGTGTTGAAGGACAGTTTTGTCTTCATACACCTAAATCATATGCTTTCATTCTGAAACCAATTTGAAGTCTGTTCAGCAGGATACTAATCATAAAATATATATAGAAAGGCAACAGAGGTGTTTTTGTTACATTTATATTAACAAACTGGTTTTCTTAGTTGTGAAGTTTTAAATAAGCTTAAAATATTGATGTTGAGTTTACGATTACAATTTTAATTCAGATTCATGAACAGATTCATTCAGACTGGACTCGGACTCGATTGTTTAAAGACTCGGACTTGAATTGGACTCGACTAAGGTGGACTCAAACCCAACACTATGATTAGTTTAAAGGAATATTAGGAACACCAAAGGAAATGTTCAGCAGAATGTCAATGAAAGTTGATGGATATCTGCAAAATACTGTCTACATGGAGCAAACACACTGTTAACAGGATGATTTATGATCATCGGTTCTATGATCATTGGATATTTGGGGCATAGCCCGGACCTTTGTGGATATGTATATGCCCATTCTTTGATAAAATATCGGAATATAAAACTCTTTATTATAAAAGTTTAAATGTTACATTTGTGAGAAGACAAATAGGTAGGTAGATAGATAGATAGATGGATGGATGGATGGATGGATGTGCCCACATATATGTCTTTGTGATTGTTGTGTCATATAGAGACGTTGCTACACAACAAATCATCACATGATCATACCTGATAAACCAAGACAAAAACAAATATATCAACATTCAAAGCAAGATTTTGTTGTTTGTTGTCTAGAAACCATGAGGGTAAATATTCTAAGCACATCAAGTATCATACTGTCACAATAGGAATTCATATAGAAGAACAACACACATTTCTTTTTAAGTTAAAAAAAGATTAGTATGGGGTAATGCTGGAAAATACAAAGCAAGAACAAGCATAGAATAAAAGCAAACATTTTCACATTCAGACATAATCATAACATAATCATTCACATTCACAATAATCAATGCCATAATACGCCGGATCACACCAGGAATGAGCGAAATAAAAAAAGGTAATTCTGACTTTATATCTCACAATTGTCACTTTATTTCTTGCAATTGTGACTATTTCTCATAATTGAGAGTTTATATAATTGTAATTACGATATAAACTCAAAACTGTGAGACATAAAGTCGCAATTGTGAGATAAAAAGTCACAAGTATGAAAAATGGTTGCAATGGAAAGATATAAACGTGAAATTGCAAGATAAAAAGTCACAATTACGATAAATAAAGTTGCAATTGGAAGATATAAAGTCAGAATTAACTTTGAAATATAACTTTGAATTAACTTGTGAAATATGAAATTTAAATAGTATGATATAACTGCAATTGTGAGATATAAAGTCAGAATTTCTTTTAAAATAAAGTTGCAATAAAGTTGCAATTGCAAGATATAAACTTGAAATTTTAAGTTATAGTCACAATTACTTGAAATGAAGTCACAATTTTGAGACAGACTTCAGTCTATCACAATTTTGAGATAATATCTCACAATTTTGAGTCTAAGTCGCAATTGTGATATATGTTAAGTCGCAATTACGAAAAAGTCAAAAATTTGAGAAATAGTCACAATTGCGATATAAACTCGAAATTTAAAGATAAAAAGTCACAATTATGATAAAGTTGCAATTGCAAGAAATAAAGTCAGAATTAACTTTGAAATGAAGTTGCAACTGTGAAATATAAAATTGAAATTGTCAGATATAACTTTGCAGTTGTGAGATATAAAGTTGAAATTGTGAGATTTAAAGTCACAATTGCGAGATATGTCACGAAAAAGTCACAAATTCCAGAAATAGTCGCAATTGCGATATAAACTCGAAACTGCAAGATATAAAGTCACAATTACAATAAATAAAGTTGCAATTGCGAGATTAAAAATCTGGATTATCTTTTTTTTTTTTTCTTGGCGGGATCATCAAGGCACCATAACATTCGATACTACAGTAATCTTAAACTACATTTTTACATTTTCTAGAGAATATATGTTGTGCATGCCTGTGCAACAGTCTTCTTTTTTTTTTTTTTTTTTCCGAATCACTGACCGATCCGATCGTGTACTGTTATCGTCATTATCATCCATTTTATAGTCCATACAAGATCTAAAATGGTTGGCACAGTTTTGTCTCATCTTTTTGGGGGTTTTTTGCTATGAAGATGATGAGGAGGAGGAGGAGGAAGATAAGACAGGTGATGCCTGCAGTAATGATAGATGTCTGATGTTGAGTTTCCTCCCTTCCACCTTTTTGAAAAAAGAAAAGAAAAGAAGAATAGTCTGTAATCTCTATAGGAGCATTCAGTCTCTGTTACAACATTGTTTAAAGAGGAAGAAGTGGGTAAATTCTGCGCTATTTTGTATCGCTTTTTTAAGTTTTTATTTGCATTTGCAACAATAACAATATAAAGACAAAACAAAGGCAAACACATTTGTTTGTACAATACATCATATTAGAAAGTACACATTTCTGCGCTATAGCGTCATCACTTAGAATTGCAGAAATACTGATTTATTGGGATGCTCGAGCTACATTTTCCAATGAGAAGCGCTGTAACATCACATAATGCTACATTTGTCACATTGTATCGTGTACACAGCAATGGAGTCGATGATATAAACAAACACACTCTAAACCGCCCTCTCTCTCTGTCATGATGCGCTGGGAAAATCTGAATCACATAAATGAATCGGTTCTTTTGGACAGTTCATGTAAATGATTCACTGACTCATTTGAGTCCCACGCAGCCTTAAAGGAACTTCTTTTTTTGAGGTGAAATATTTGGTGAATTGTTGCTGTTTTTATCACTATATTTTGATTCAGTTAAGTAAAATATGGTGTTTTCTAATTTATTAGTGCATAATACAGTAAGTATAAATGTAAGTTCTATTTAATGATGTCACAATTTGTTTAATTCTTAAGAAAATGAACCTTGCTTTTACTACAGATATTATGTTCTCAGTAGCGGTTGTAGCTTGTATGGCATCATACTGTTGTATCCACAGTTATCGTGATTTTACTATAGTAATATTGTAGCAACCATGACTGTAGTAACCATGGTTAATTTTGTGGTTACTATGGATTCACTACAAAGAACATAGTTAAACTAGTGCTACTGTAGTTAAACCATGATTAATTGTCATTAAGGAATGTCACCCTAATTACATATTTAAATATCAGATGATATTACTGAATTCTGCAATTAAAACATTTATTATATATATATCTGGTAGCCAAAAGTTTGGAATAATGTATTCAGATTTTGCTCATATGGAATGAAATTGGTACTTTTATTCACCAACGTGGCATTCAACTGATCACAATGTATAGTCAGGACATTAATAACGTGAAAAATTACTATTACAATTTTAAAAAAATTATCAGAACTTCTTAAACTACTTCAAAGAGTTCTCATCAAAAAATCCTCCACGTGCAGCAATGAAAGCTTTGCAGATCCTTGTTATTCTAGCTGTCAGTTTGTCCAGATACTCAGGTGACATTTCACCCCACACTTCCTGTAGCACTTGTCATAGATGTGGCTGTCTTGTCGGGCACTTCTCACGCACCTTACAGTCTAGCTGATCCCATAAAAGCTCAATGGGGTTAAGATCCAGAACACTCTTTTCCAATTATCTGTTGTCCAATGTCTGTGTTTCTTTGCCCACTCGAACCTTTTCTTTTTGTTTTTCTGTTTTAAAAGTGGCTTTTTCTTTGCAATTCTTCCCATTAGGCCTGCACCCCTGAGTCTTCTCTTTACTGTTGTACATGAAACTGGTGTTGAGCGGGTAGAATTCAATGAAGCTGTCAGCTGAGGACATGTGAGGTGTCTATTTCTCAAACTAGAGACTCTGATGTACTTATCCTCTTGTTTAGTTGTACATCTGGCCTTCCACATCTCTTTCTGTCCTTGTTAGAGCCAGTTGTCCTTTGTCTTTGAAGACTGTAGTGTACACCTTTGTATGAAATCTTCAGTTTTTTGGCAGTTTCAATCATTATATAGCCGTCATTCCTCAAAACAATGATTGACTGATGAGTTTCTAGAGAAAGCTGTTTCTTTTTTTTTTGTTGCAATTTTTGACCTAATATTGACCTTAAGACACGCCAGTCTATTGCATTCTGTGGCAACTCAAAAATAAACACAAAGACAATGTTAAGCTTCATTTAATGAACCAAATAGCTTTCAGCTGTGTTTGATATAATGGCAAGTGATTTTCTAGTACCAAATGAGCAATTTAGCACGATTACTCAAGGATAAGGTGTTGGAGTGATGGCTGCTGGAAATGGGGTCTGTCTAGATTTGATCAAAAATGACTTTTTTACAAATAGTGATGGTGCTGTTTTTTACATCAGTAATGTCCTGACTATACTTTATGATCAGTTGAATGCCACTTTGGTGATAAAATACCAATTTCCTTCTGAAACAGCAAAATCTGTACATTATTCCAAACAGTGTGTGTGTGTGTGTGTGTGTGTGTGTGTGTGTGTGTATATATATATATACATAGAGAGAGAGAGAGAGAGATAGAGAGATAGAGAGAGAGTTTAAGAGTTCAGTTAAGGCAGAATATAAACAAAACTCACTTCTTTCACATTACTGACATATAGTTATTATATTATGCCATCTTAATGATTTCTGTTGGCATCATGTCTGTAGCACAGAAACACTATTTATAATCTATAATCGATACAAAAACATACTAATTCAAATCAATCAGGATGTGTCACTATTAGAAACTCCATTTATAATTTACTTAAAAACATAAAATATATATATATATTTTTATGAGTTGAAGTTGAATTTGCTCACAAAGTGATTAAAGAGCAGTTTTCAATGTTTAAAGAAATCTGTATCACTATCTGTAAACAATGATGAATAATTGAAAATGATAAACAATACCTGTTTCGGCAGCTGAAGTGACATCTTTAGTGTTGTCATTAATGTCTGTTAAAAGTTTTTGAAACTACTGGTAATAGATTTGTGGCAGCGGGGGCGTGGTCAAGCATCTCACCGGAGAATAGAGAAAGCGGTAAGGGCGCTTACACCTGAGTTAAATTATGTCTAACACCTGTCTCTAATTTCAGTGAGCACGGGGAGAGCGGCATAAATAGAGAGCCACACCGCAGGTTGGAGAGAGCCTGGGCACCAGAGAGCCGAGTGCGAAGCATTCATTATTACAAATGTTGTGAGTTTATTTTGTGAAGTGGTGTGTGTGAGTTCGGACAAGCTTAGTGAACAAGCCCTCGCTGGCCTACATCAGAGCCACCAGCAGACACTGCTCGAGCTCCGACAAGATCAAGATCGCCAGTTTGTCGAGCTCCTACACGCTCAAGATCGCCGGTTTGTCGAGCTCCTACACGCTCAAGCCGAGGACCGGCAGGCGATCTGGAGCCTCCTCAGCCAGGATCCCAGCCGGGGTCGCGGCTGGGGACGGGGTCTATAATGTGTGGATTATAGAAAAGTCAACGTGGTGTCTAAATTTGATGCATATCCAATGCCTTGCATTGATGAGTTGCTCGATCGGTTGGGCACTGCTCGATTTTATTCGACATTGGATTTGACGAAGGGTTATTGGCAGGTCCCCTTGACACCAATTTCCCATGAGAAAACCACCTTCTCCACACCGTTTGGATTGCACCAATTTGTGACACTTCCGTTCGGTTTGTTTAGAGCCCCAGCTACGTTTCAGCGTCTCATGGACCGAATCCTCAGACCGCATTCAGCTTATGCCACTGCCTATTTAGATGACATCATCATTTATAGCAATGATTGGCAGCGGCACGTGCAACATCTGAGGGCGGTTCTGAGATCGCTGCGCCGAGCGGGACTCACAACGAACCCAAAGAAGTGCGCGATTGGACGGGTGGAGGTACGGTATCTGGGGTTCCACTTGCGCCACGGGACCCAAGACCAAAAAAGGGGCGAGACAGTTCCTGGGGCTGGCTGGCTATTATAGAAGGTTTGTGCCTAATTATTCGGACGTCACCAGCCCGCTGACTGATCTCACTAAAAAAGGAGCTCCAGACCCTGTCCAGTGGACGGAGCAGTGTCAGAGGGCGTTCACGCAAGTTAAAGCTGCACTTTGCGGGGGGCCGCTTTTACATTCACCTGACTTCTCTCTCCCTTTTGTTTTACAGACAGATGCTTCAGACAGGGGGCTGGGGGCCGTACTCTCGCAGGTGGTGGAGGGGGAGGAGCGCCTGGTGCTGTACATTAGCCATAAGCTCTCCTTGAGGGAAACTAAGTACAGCACCGTAGAAAAGGATTGTCTCGCCATCAAGTGGGCGGTCCTCACTCTCCGATACTACCTGTTGGGGCGGGCCTTCACCCTCTGTTCCGATCACGCCCCACTCCAGTGGCTCCACCGCATGAAAGATACCAATGCCCGGATCACCCGTTGGTACCTGGCTCTTCAGCCGTTTAAGTTCAAGGTGGTCCACAGACCGGGGGCGCAGATGGCTGTCGCTGAATTCCTTTCCAGGAATGGGGGGGGAGTGGTAGGCAGGCTGGATGCCGCCCCAGCCTGAGTCGGGCGGTGGGGATATGTGGCAGCGGGGGCGTGTTCAAGCATCTCTCCGGAGAGAGAGAAAGCGGTAAGGGCGCTTACACCTGAGATAAATTATGTCTAACACCTGTCTCTAATTTCAGTGAGCACGGGGAGAGCGGCATAAATAGAGAGCCACACCGCAGGTTGGAGAGAGCCTGGGCACCAGAGAGCCGAGTACGAAGCAAAGAGTTCATTATTACAAATGTTGAGAGTTTATTTTGTGAAGTGGTGTGTGTGAATTCGGACAAGCTTAGTGAACAAGACAAAAACTCTGAGACTGTACTACTGCTGCAGAGAGAAAAATAAAAATCCTTACCTGAACCAGGAAAGCTGCTTCTCGCCTTCTCCTTACACTGAGAAGTGTTACAAGATTCTTAATAGATGTACATTTGCTAACATTTATTTCATTATAAACAACAATAAATGCTCTTAAACTTCACCTGTAATGTTAACAGTGAATTCTGCTGATTTATGTCCAAAGTTCATTTGCAAAAAATGTTTACATTTTGTTGTCGTTGTTGCATTCAGAGTGTAAGGAGTGTGATGCTGGTCTTCCGTTCACAGGAATTTTTAAGGAATTCTTTTCTACAGATTTCGGCAGGATTATAAAACTTGTAAAATTTCATGCAGCATTTACTGCACTGATAAGAGATACTGCAGGTAAGATTTAATGTCTCTCCCACTTTTCCAGTCACATCTTCACAGGTTATATTGAATCCACCTGAAAAATAGTTTGTGTTTATATCAATTTAATACAGCAATTAAACACAAATACACACAGTATAGACCTAATTTCTCATCTTAAGACATTCAAAGAACATATCCAGACTTGTTGTGTTCAGCACATTATGATTTGTTACAATGTGACACAAGGCATGACAAGACAAATTTTAATCAGACATTTTAAATCAGATACAATAGTCTGGTGATGTAATACATCAGTTAATATACCGCATCACTGCCCTCGTACATGAATTAAAAAGTCATTCTTCTTTTCTGAGCCACAAAACACAACGACACAAGACACAAGTTTTCCCCAACTGCCAAATGTAGTTATAAGAATTTATTTCCAAGAATTATCTTACTAAAGCACTCATCTTCACAGACAGTTTGGAAAGTCCAGACCAGTATAAGCAGGAGCACAAAACTTACAGAACCCATGGTTTTATTTCTGAAATAAAAAAGACAAACATTTACACCTGAAGTTAAACTTAACTAGTACTCAAGACATTAGAAATATCAGCAGAAATATCACAATTTAGAAATTATTAAAAGTTTGCAAACTTGTATGAAAACAATAGTGTAAAAGTACTGAAACAATGATCAGTAATAAACCCACAGCAAAGAGCATCTATCACTGACCAACTTCACAATCCTACACAATTTGTTTCCACAATTAAGTGCATGTTACATTATGTCCTCATATGTTTAAATATCATAAACAAGGCTTGCTGGATTACATTCAAATATATTCATATTAGGACCAGTCTTTCACTTGTGTTCTTAAAAATATAAATGACATTATCTTGTGATGAACTTTACATCATTTTGAATTACAGTTTTGTGTGTATGTGTGTGTCTGTCTGTGTGTGTGTGTGTGTGTGTGTGTGTGTGTGTGTGTGTGTGTGTGTGTCTGTGTGTGTGTGTATGTCTGTGCGTGAGTATGTGTGTGTGTGTGTGTCTGTCTGTGTATGTCTGTCTGTATGTGTGTGTGTGTGTGTGTGTGAGTATGTGTGAGTGTGTGAGTGTGTGTGTGTGAGTGTGTGTGTGTGTGTGTGTGAGTGTCTGTCTTTGTGCGTGTGTGTCTGTTTGTCTGTCTGTGTGTGTGTGTGTGTGCGCGTGCGTGTGTGTGTGTGTGTCTGTGTGTGTCTGTGTGTGTGTGCGTGTGTGTTCACATTCTTGCATCGTTTTTTTAATTTAAGCCTGTTTGAAGTTTTTTATCTAATGAGCACGAGATTATGGAATAGCACAGAATAATCACAACAGAAACTTTATTATGCACCACAAACACATTTGTGACAAAATATCCAACAACACAGTTTCAAAGCGTCACAAGTGAAAACAGAAGAATATAATACAAATATTTATGGTTGTTCTTTCATTTACCAGATACCGGAAACAAATCAATGTCTGTAATTATTCTGAACAAAACACACGATATAATCTATAAATTGTTGTGAAAAGATGAATATAAGTATAAGCATAATTACCTTTGTGAAAACATAGTTTAGATGAATGTAATCCGGGGAGCAGAATAATCCGTGTATCATTCCTTCATTTAATATTCAATTAATAATCCAAAATCCGAAAAAACACTTTTTATATAATTATTCGTTTACAAAACCAATATTAGAAAACAAACAGGCTAATGACATGTTTCTTGTACTTTAGATTTTATACTCCAGTTAAAAATTGTCCCGGGACACTGTGAGTTTTGATGATGTGATTTCACTAATATATGGTTTGAATATTTGACCTGAAGCGCCCCTTTCTTCTGATTGGTCAAATGCACCATCGTCTTTCACTTTTCTTTTTATCCTGTGAGACAGAATAACAGTTCATATTAATTCGTCTCAGTTAATATTAAATTCTTTACCATTTATTCTCCAAAACTCGCCACGTTTATTGCAGTTGAGCTATCTCTCTCATCAAACAGTCAGATTTATCAGACAGCCCTACACATAAACCTGCTGTCTTGGTTTTAAATGAGATGATGAAAATAACCATTCATTCATAAGACTATTGAAGCATGACTACACTGTAAAGACAGGATTACCTTTAACTGCGGAGTAAAGTTAGTTTTAGTTTCGATATTCGTTGTAGTAACTTCCCAGTGGGCAAACTGCATTTACATTTTACATTTTTACATTTATGCATTTGGCAGACGCTTTTATCCAAAGTGACTTACAGTGCACTTATTACAGGGACAATACCCCTGGAGCAAACTGGAGTTAAGTGCCTTGCTCAAGAACACAATGGTGGTGGCTGTAGGGATTGAACCAGCAACCTTCTGATTACTAGTTATGTGCTTTAGCCCACTACGCCACCACCACTCCAATACTGACTTACTACAGGTGATATTTTACAGTGCGTCCAATAATATGAGTACAGTATTAGATTATTAAAAAATAATTATTTAACTAAAATTCCTGAAAATTTTATTTTCACATTTCAACAGTTGTAGTAAGTTCCCAGTAGATAGATTGACAAACTGTGCAAATCTCACCTGTAGTAAGTCAGTCTATCTACTGGGAACTTACTACAACTGTTGAAATGTGAAAATAAAATTTTCAGGAATTTTAGTTAAATAATTCTTTTTTAATAATCTAATACTGTACTCATTTTGAAATGTGAAATAACATCTTGGTGAATTATTCTTTATTTATTTATTTTAAATAATCTAATACTGTATTCATATTATTGAATTTCCTGTAGAAATCTCAGTTGTAGTCTTTTAACTGGCAACCTACTACAACATTTGGAATGGAAAAGTGTACTTTTAATGTTTTATTTTGAACTTGCACGTCAGCTGAATGAGTGATTGAACACCGCCTGTGTTTAATAGTGAGTGGAATTTGGGAAGGGTCATGAGGCATCAGTGTATTACTCCCTGCTAATTCAGAGTCTGGGGGACGGAACTTTGAATTCTCTCAAAAAATTATGGGAGAAAGATCTAAATTTGACATTGGAGTAGGGGGTGTGGGCTAGGATCCTAAAAAATGTCAAGTCTGCATCTAGAGATGCAAGGGTTCGCCTTATGCAATTTAAGATTTTACATTGATTTTATTGGACCCCCTCCAGATTGTATAGGCTTGGTCTTAAAGACACACACACACCTGCTGGTGATGTCAATCAGAGGTTGGAGACATAACTCATGTTTTTTGGGGGTGTGTTGAGATCAGGAGTTCTGGTTGAAAGTTCAGAGTCTTATATGTGATGTGTTGGGCACTCGGCTTTCACTTTGCCCCAGACTCTGTATTTTGGGAGATGGGGTGGTCATCGATGTTGAGAATCGGCACATAAAGTGTTGGGTCCTAACGAGCGTCATGATCGCCAGACAGGTTATTTTAAGGGGTTGGAGGTCGGTTGGAGCGCCCTCATTTCATGAGTGGTGCTCGGAGATGCTTGAAATGAAAATCAGCCCTCCTTTCATGTTTAATTAATCAATCGCACAATCATGCAGAATGTCTTAGGTTTTTAAATCCATAAGGATCTCTTTCTCAAAGGCGATAGCGGCAGTAACGACAGCCGACTCATCAGCAAGATCTCGCGCTCTTCGCTTTCAAATTACTTACATCACTTAAAGCGTGATTGCGTCACTCAAGGCCAGCTAGAAGGCCTGAACTGGGACATATCCTAAAGACCACACCCACAAGAACAAATAAATCAATCTGATTGGCTGATGAATCTGACAAACTGACATTAGATGCGCATTCATTTGCACTGTTGAGGGATTCTGTGAAAATTCTGAAGGCCTGTCAGGGTGGAGCTCAAACTCATGTGCTGCTTCGTCTTCGGGCATGTGATTTGTGAAACAGTTGTCACATTTGCTTGTAAGCATCGATGAATAAATTCTGATTGGATAAACTTTTTGTTTTTTGCTATTCGTTTGTAGATGAACTTGGAGTGGAAAGAGCTGAAAATACATAGGCAAAAAGGTCAATGAGAATGAAAGGATGAAAAAATATGTATTTATTAAGCATGATATGCCAGCAGAGAAGGCTTTACTGGCCCTGAGAAATCGCCAATCCACAGTCGGACGATATAACACTCGCACCCCAGACTGAACACTGTACTCTGCCCGGCCCCCCCTGTGAAAAATCCTGGCACCGCCCCTGCCTGTCTGCTTTCAGTGAACATGGTTGTGTGTAGGCACTGTGTCTGACTTCTTGATGAGAGAGATGGCTCAACTGCAATAAATGTGGCGAGTTTTGGAGAATAAATGGTAAAGAATTTAATATTAACTGAGATGAATTAATATGAACTATTAAACAGTAGAGAACTTTTATTCTGTCTCACAGCATAAAAAGAAAAGAGAAAGGCAACGGTGCATTTGACCAATCAGAAGAAAGAGGCATTTCAGTTCCACCCATTTGTGTGAATCAAATATTAAAGCCATATATTAATGAAATCAGAAAATCAAAACGCACAGTGTCCCGGGTCCATGTACTTTTGCGTCCATTCTTTTTTACTTTTCAAACCCAAAAATGAAAAACAAAAAATGCGGTTATTGGTTTTAACATTGATGAATAGTATAAGCAGATACAAACTCATTTTCTGTTGACTATTTAATTTTCTATTTAAAAAGGAATAAAGAGAAAGGGGGAAATGGCTCAATTTTTGTTTTCTTTCATTGTTTAAAAAATTCATTTTTGACTTGAATATTTGATATGCACATGTGAGAGGCGCTGAAACGCCCCTTTTATCGGATTGGTGAACCTGCCCCATCTTCTGTAATGTTGGGTTTGCTCTGCAAATTTGTCTCAATTTTCATTAAATATTGTACCGAACCACCACTAACTGTAAACTATGCATGTCATATGTATTAGAATATTGCTGCTTGACACATCATGGTGTTGTTGCCTCTTAATGGACGACGCGTGAGAGATCGCAAGCCACATCATTTGGCCATATGCTGACTGGGAGTTGGTCTATTATATATTATTTTCATTTTTAATAACATTGTATGGTTTTGTAGTGACTGTGTACTCGTTTCCCATTGATAAATGTAATTAAAATGTTAACGAGCAAAATGACTGACAAGTCAAAAGCGTCATTGTCCGTGATCAAGTCCAAAAACATGCAGGTTAAGTGAATTGGTGACTTTAAAATTGTCCCGTAGGTGTGAGTGAGAGTTCCCCAGCCACTGGGGGTTGTGTCAGGAAGGGCATCCGGCATAAAACCTGTGCCAAATCAGATATGCGGATCACGGATGGTCACTGTGGCGACCCCTAAGGGGAGTAGCTGAAAGATGAAGAAGCTTAAAAAGAGAATGCTGGTATTCCAGATTTTCCTGTAAATGTTTACAGATTAGCAAATATGGAGGATATTATTTTCATGTTTAAAGGTCAAAGTAAGAGAGTTATTGTGCACTTACTGTGTGTGTGTCTTCACATGCACAAGTTTTGATTCATACTGATTGTTCTTCGGGTGACACAAACAAATAAATACACTTTCACTTCAAAATGACTTGAGCAATTGCTTTGGACTCATGTTGTAATTCTTACCAGACTTGATTTTTCATCTCTGACATTGTTTGACCTGAAAATGTCTGGACACTTGTAGAGGGAACAATTGTTTTATTATATTCATAAGCCTGTGTTTATTATTATTTGTATGATGTAAGAAGCTTGACATGCATGTGAAAGTTCTACAAAATATTCTCAGAATAAAAACACCTCTGATCTTTGAGAAAAGGCCAATGGGAATTGGCGAGTGGAATTTGCATGCCACTCCCCCGGACATACGGGTATAAAAGGAGCTGGCTTGCAACCACTCATTCAGATTTTCTCTTCGGAGCCGAGCGGTTATATTTCACTGAGCTGAATTCCTCCGCCGATTCATTCACCTCTGCAAAGCTGTTGGATTTACGGCGCATTACAGCGGTTTCTCCCCCTCTTGCACCAGCGTTGTGCAGAGAACGCCCCTGGGTGCTTCAGCAGCTAAAAGAGTATATTCTTTCCTCATAAAGAGTATATTTCCTTACTAAAAGAGTGGCACTTACGAAAAGCGTCTTTTTCAAGAGCGTCTTTTTCTTTTTTTTGTGTATTATTCCTGGTTGCGGTCCCTATCTCTCCGCTTCTGATGGCCACAATCGCTGTCTCACGTGTTTGGGTGCTTCCCACGCGGAGACATCTTTCGTGTCCTCATTGTGAGAACATGACCATGGCAACGTTGCGGTCACGGATTTCTTTTGTCAGAGGGAAAGCCATCCCAGCGGCTCCACGCCTCGGTCCTTCTACCTACGGGTATGAGGCAAAGACGGTAGCATTGGGGGCGATTTGAGGACCTCAGTGGGAGCTTCTCCGCCGGGAAACCCCCCACGGACCTCCCATTCCCCAGCACGCTCGTTGGCCCCGGTCGGGTTCTGGGATGTGACTGCGGGCTCGTCTCAAGGCGAGTTTGCAATCTCATTCGGAAAGCGAAGAGGATGAGTTATCGATAGCAGCATCGGAGAGTGGGTTTGTCCAGTTCGGCGCAGAGGACCCGGCTGGGCTCCCACCCTTGCGTGCGGTAGCCCAGTCGCAGGCTGACGCAGAGCTGACGGCCATGCTTGCCCGGGCGGCTGCGAGTGTCAGGCTGTAGTGGAATCCTCCGCTGCCCCCTGAACCCTCGTGGCTAAACGATTGGATCCTGGGCCCAGAGCACCGCTCACGGCTGCGCCCCGCCCCGGTACCTTTCTTCCAGGAGGTGCACGATGAGCTCACACAATCGTGGCGGGCACCTTTTACTGCCCGGACCCGATCCGTGGGCTCCCCCGCTCTCACTACCCTCGACGATGAGGCGGCCAGGGATACTCGGCGATTCCCCAGGTGGATCGGGCCGTTGCGGTGCACTTGTGCCCGCAGAGCGCCGCCACCTGACGGAGCCATCCGAGGCTCCCATCCATGGCATGTAGTCTTATGTCATCGCTGGCGGCTAAGGCCTACGGTGCAGTTGGACAGGCCGCCTTGCATGCCATGGCTCTCCTGCAAGTGCACCAAGCCAAGGCACTCAAAGAACTGCACGAGGGTAGTCCTGACCCGGGATTGATGCAGGAGCTTCAACTGGCGACCGATCTCGCCCTCTGGGAGACAAAGGTCACAGCGCGGTCTCTCGGGCAGGCGATGTCCACCCTGGTGGTCCAGGAGCGCCACCTTTGGCTCAACCTGGTCCAGTCAAGGGAGGCTGACAAGGTACGATTCCTTGACGCTCCCATCTCTCAGTTTGGCCTATTCGGCGACACCGTTGGAGACTTTGCCCAGCAGTTTTCGACGGTAAGGAAGCAGCCCTGGTGCGGCTCAAGATCCCACACCCCGTCTACTCGTCGCCAAGGGCGTCCTCCTGCGGCGACAACACCAGCTCCGCCACAGCCCGCCCCAGCAGGCCGGCGTGGATCCGCCTGCAGAAAGCAGACGCCACCCATCTCACGGCCGGCCACCAAGAACCCAAGGAAGGCTTTGAAGCACCCCTGAGACGGGCAGCCCAGGAAGTCGGAGACCCGCTACGCAGGAGCTGGTAAGAGCACCACTCCTTCCCCCGGAGGAGGGCCGGGTGGAGAATCCTTGTTTATCTTTTCTTATCATTTTGCCACATGCCCAAAGGGCTGTGGTACCCACATTTTCAAGAAAAGTGTGGTTTCCTCACTTCCTGGGTCACACAGTCGGTGTCCACGGCCATCGTTATCACGACCGCCGAGCACTGTTTCTTTTTGGCAGGTACGGCGCCTCAGAGGCGGGTGTAAGGAGCCAGGTAAGTGCTTCGATGTCCCTTGACTCAGCATGGCCACGATTGGTACCTCAGGCTCTGCCCCATCACGAGGCCCCACCTGCCGGTACGTTCGACGCGATTGTCCCCTTGGTCCCCCTCGCTCGGAGCTTGGGGGCATGGCTCACGCTCCCCAACCCGTCGCGGTGGCTGATCAGGACCATTCGACTCGGCTACACGATTCAGTTCGCCAGGTGCCCGCCCAGGTACAACGGCGTCCGCTTCACTTCGTTGAAAGGCGAGAAAGCCACTGCCTTGCACGTGGAGATCGCGTCCCTTCTATGGAAGGACGCAATAGAGCCTGTTCCTCCAGCCGAGATGAGGAAGGGGTTTTACAGAACCTACTTCATCATACCCAAAAAAGGCGGTGGGTTGCGGCCAATCTTGGACCTCCGAGTTCTGAACCGGGCCTTGCACAGACTCCCGTTCAAGATGCTGACGCAAAAACACATTTTGCCGAGTGTCCGGCATCAAGATTGGTTCGCGGCGGTAGACCTGAAGGACGCATACTTCCACGTCTCGGTTCTACCTTGATACAGACCCTTCCTGCGGTTTGCTTTCGAGGGCCGGGCGTACCAGTACAAGGTCCTCCTCTTCGGTCTGTCCCTGTCACCTCGCACCTTCACGAAGGTCGCAGAGGCAGCCCTTGCAAGTCCATGCCTTACAAAGGCATGCCACGGTAACATTAATGAACATTGCAGAATCGTTGTCAGTCAGAAATGAGATCGCGATCTTTTAATGATTAATCGTGCAGCTCTAAGGAGTAGTAACATTTTTTGCATACATTTCCATGAAAAAATCGCTTACAGCACCTTTAACAATAGGGTCATATTCGTTAACATTAGTTAACATGAAGTAACAAAGAATACTTATTTCAGCACTTATTAATGTTGGTTAAATTCAACATATACTAATAAAATGTTAAAAGGTGCACTCAGTAATTTTTTCCTCATTATAAAAAGTTTAACTCCTAAATACATGAATTGTACTTTTGCAATATATGTAGGAAATCATGAGCACTCACATTAAAATCAAGACTCCGGTCATATCAGTAACCTTATAAAAGCTGTTTTATTGTACATGGAGAGGGTCTGCACATAGGGGCTGCCATGTTAGAATCACATGACCAGCTGAATATTACTCGCTTAATCTCAGTAACTGTCCTGTTATTCGATATTTTTACTCAGGGATTAAATTAATCATGACTGACTGTGATTTTCATCTGAAACTGAAAACTACTGTTTTTAAATCATGCTGCATCCACACCACTAGGTGTCAGTTTAAGTCCAAGATGACACAAAGTAGGGATGGGCAATGCCACTTATTTTCTTTTCGATCCGATACCAATAATTCAAATCCAATATCGTCGACACCGATACCAATACAGATACTTCTATTTAATTGATTTTTTTGCAATTTCTTGGGAAAAAATGGGTAAGCTCTCATTCCCAGGAATGTGACCGTACAGTTTATTTTGTTGCACTAATACCACAGTTTAAAATATTTTCGTAAGAATTACAAAGTGAAATATGATATTTGTAAGACATCAAATACATACGTCTCTTTATGCACCTATAACTTCTGCTGTAAGCAGTCTGTGAGCTTGCTTGTATGAATAATCCAGTGTTATATCGTAGATGTCCAGAACAATATATGCAGTGCCACAAGACAAACACACTAAACAAATCATCAGAAATATATTTTATTGACTAATAATAATAATATTATACTTCAGTGCAAAGAGGAGGATCTCAGCTTGATGACATGTAGACTGAGCTTCTAGTCCACTCAGAGGCCGAGATATTTGATGATAATTGGGGCTGGTGCCAGAACTGAAAATTAGATTGAATGTCTATGGACGAACACATCTGCGATGGCTAAAACGCGTTATAGCAACACTTATATTTCAGATCAGCATTTTGTGACGGATGGTGATATAGGAAATATAATTTTTTCTGGTTCTTCTTGCCATTTAGTGCTATAAAATAAGACTACTTGAAGGGAGATGGGGTGAACAGAGCCAAAATGACATCCTTACAAAGTTAGGACAACAACAAAAAAGGTTTTCTTATTTTTAATCTGTTTATCATAAGATCATCAGCCATTAAAACAACACAATAATATTTAACATAAATACATATAAAACAGAAAACTTATAACCAAAGGCGTCATCTTTTTACAAGTTTCACTTGAAAAGTGCAATAAAACTGCTTTCAAATTATTGAGTTGTCTGTCATCATGTCTGTTGATCGGAAACACTCTGGAAGGCTGGAACAGTTGCGTTTCTTTTTGTAAATGACTCTTACTGTGATGATTATAATGATGATGAAACCGCTTACAACAGCAGCAATGACAGCAACCTTAGATCGATCAGGGCCGTCTGGATTGATCACGTCTGACTTAGATTGATCATGTGATTGATCTGGATGATAAAAAAGAATAATCTCTATTGGTACATTACATTTAAATCATAGACTGCATGATTTATTAGAAGAGTGATTTCTTGATGCACACATCTAAATGTAATCTGTACAAAAGCAAACTAATAGAGCAAAACAGTCTTAAGTCGTACAAATTCATACAAGTTGACTGAATCATACGATATTGGACAAGTTTGGTCATGCAAATTCTTTTACACCATCCAATAGTCACTCTCCCTTATGTCCATGTAAAACGCTATAATACTTTTCTTCCATGATACACTATACTTGATTTCATATGATTTAGCCAACTTTTCATGAGATATCAGGACTAGGGCTGTCAATCGATTAAAACATTTTAATCACCCCATTGGTTGTACAAACAGAAAGTCCCACCCCAAACTCACACCATTGGTTGAGTCAGTGTTGCTGTTCTGTACATTCTGATCAAACAGATCAATAAAATACTCTTATTTTACAGAAATAAATATTAAACAGAAAACATAGTTATATTATTTTAAAATATACATCCAAAGACTTATTAAGTAGTTCCTTGTACAATAAATTCAGTAGCAGATCTTGTTTTTATCTGTCTCTGATATATATATATATATATACATATATATACTGGCAGCCAAAAGTTTGGAATAATGTACTGATTTTGCTCTTATGGAAGGAAATGGTACTTTTATTCACCAAAGTGACTTTCAACTGATCACAATGTATAGTCAGGACATTAATAACGTGAAAAATTCAATTTGAAATTTTTTTTCACATCTTCTTAAACTACTTCAAAGAGTTCTCATCAAAAAATCCTCCACGTGCAGCAATGACTGCTTTGCAGATCCTTGTCATCCTAGCTGTCAGTTTGTCCAGATACTCAGGTGACATTTCACCCCACACTTCCTGTAGCACTTGCCATAGATGTGGCTGTCTTATAGGGCACTTCTCACGCACCTTACAGTCTAGCTGATCGCACAAAAGCTCAGTGGGGTTAAGATCCATAACACTCTTTCCCTATCTGTCACTCACTCGACGTTGGTGTCGATGTAGTGACACTAGGGGTCACTCTTTGGAGCCCAAGACACCTCTGGTCTTTGATAAAAGGCCAGTGAAAATTGGCGAGTGGTATTTGCATGCCACTCCCCCGGACATACGGGTATAAAAGGAGCTGGGATGCAACCACTCATTCAGATTTTCTCTTCGAACCCGAATGGTCATGCTTATTCAGCTGAATATCCCTGTTCATTCACCTCTGCTGGATCTGATGGCGCATTTCAGCGGCTTCTCCCTCCTCTGCACTGGTGCACTGCAGAGAACGCCCCTGAGCGCTTCGGCAGAAAAACTAGAGAGTATATTTTCTGAAAGAGCATTTTTCCCCTCTAAAAGAGTATACTTCTCTAAAAGAGCCCACACACGGAATGTCTTTGTAAAGACGTGTCTTTCTAAAGATGCCTTTCCGATTGTGTGTTATTCCTTGTTGCGGTCATTATCTCTCAACTTCGGATGGTCATGATCGCTTTCTTTCGTGTCTGGTTTGTGAATGGTTCATGTTCTCACTGCGAGAATATGACCATGGCAATGTTGCGGTAGCAGCTCCCCGCCTCGGTCCTTCTACCTACGGATATGAGGCCAGCGCGGCTAGCACTGGGGGCGATTTGGTGACCCCAATGGGATCGTATCCGCCAGGTATCCCCCCGCGGACCTCCCATTCCCCAGCACGCTCGTCTGCCCCTATCGGGCTTCTGGATGAGTTCGCCGGCTCGTCGCATGGCGAGTCTGGCTTCTTGTTCGGAGCTCGCGAAGATGATGAGCTCTCGAGCGCAGCATCGGAGAGTGGGCTTGTCCAGTCGGACGCAGAAGCCTCAGCTGGTCTTCCCCCTTCGGGGACGATTGCCCATTCACAGGCCGATGCCGAAATGACGGACATGCTTTCCCGGGCGGCCGTGAGCGTCGGGCTAGAGTGGAACCCTCCACTCTACCCTGAACCCTCGCGGCTTGATGACTGGTTTCTGGGCTCGTGGCGCCGCTCAAAGCAGCCATGCCCCGCTCCAGTGCCATTCTTCCCAGAAGTGCACGAGGAGCTGACGAAGT
The DNA here is from genome assembly GCF_019703515.2 of Myxocyprinus asiaticus. Classification (NCBI taxonomy): domain Eukaryota; kingdom Metazoa; phylum Chordata; class Actinopteri; order Cypriniformes; family Catostomidae; genus Myxocyprinus; species Myxocyprinus asiaticus. The sequence goes on from NC_059375.1 coordinate 41,435,078, forward strand.
CGTGGGAGGCACCTTTCACTGCCCGGCCCTGACTCCGCAGTTCCCCCGTCTCACTACCCTCGATGGCGGGGCGGCCAAGGGCTATACGGCAATTCCCCCGGTGGATAAGGCGCTCACGGTGCACTTATGCCCGCAGAGCGCCCCACCTGGCGTGGACGCCCTAAGCTCCCATCCAAGCCCTGTAGGCTCACGTCGTCCCTGACGGCTAAGGCCTACAGTGCTGCTGGACAAGCCGCCTCTGCCCTGCACGCCATGGCCCTCCTGCAGGTCCACCAAGCCAAGGCGCTGAAAGAACTGCCCCAGATTTGATGCAGGAACTGCGCTCGGTGACCGACCTCGCCCTCCAGGCGACGAAGGTCACGGCGTGGTCTCTCGGGCGGATGATGGCCACACTAGTGGTCCAGGAGCGCCACCTTTGGCTCAACCTGGTCGAGATGGGCGAGGCCGACAAGACACAGTTCCTTGCTGCCCCTATTTCCCAGGCGGGCCTATTCAGCGACACATTCGAGGACTTTGCAATGCAGTTCTCGATGGTGAAGCAGCAGACGGAGGCAATCCAGCACATCCTGCCCCAGCGCGGCTCAAGATCCCGCACCCAGTCTGCTTGTCGCCAAGGGCGTCCCCCTGCGGTGACTGCACCGGCTCCACCGCAGCCCGCCCCTTCGGCCCGGCCCCGGTGTGGAGCCCACCACAGAAAGCTGACTCCACCCATCTCACAGCCGGCGCCGAAGAACCCACAGAGGTCCTCGAAGCGCCCCTGAGACAGGCAACCCAGGGATGAGGGAACCCACTCACGTGGAGCTGGTAGAAAGACCACTCCATCCCCCGGTGGAGGGCCGGGTGGAAAATCTTTTGTTGCCTTTTTGTTTGATTTCGCCGCACGCCCAAGTGGCTGCGGTACCCAACAGTTCAGCAAAAGAGCGGCTTCCTTCCTCCCTGGGTCACATACCCAGTGTGTACGGTCGTCACCACGACTACCGTCCACTGGCTTTTTCTTGCAGAATTGGCCCTTTCCACCCCTGAGCGCACAGCTGTGGCACACAGCCGCCCCCGATGTGGCAGCCTCCACGAGTTACGAGGACAGGCCTCTTCCTCCCCCGTCCCAGGCTGTTCCGGGGATGGTCACAAAGAGTCAGGTAAGTGCTTCGATGTCCCTAGACTCAGCACGCCCACGACGTGCTGTGGCACCTCGCGCTCCGCCCCGCCTCCGGTACGTCCGACGACGTTGTCCCCTTGGTCCCCCTCGCACGGAATTTGGACGCATGGCTTGCGCTTTCCAATCCGTCGCTGTGGCTGATCCGGACCGTCCGACTCGGCTACGCGATTCAGTTCGCCAGGCGCCCGCCCAGGTTCAGCGGTATTCATTTCACCTTGGTCAAGGGTGAAAACGCTGCCACCCTGCGCGCGGAGATCGCTACCCTCCTACGGAAGGACGCGATAGAACCTGTCCCTCCAGCCGAGATGAAGGAAGGGTTTTACAGCCCCTACTTCATCGTACCGAAAAAAGGCGGTGGGTTGCGGCCAATCTTGGACCTGCGAGTACTGAACCGGGCTTTACACAGACTCCCGTTCAAGATGCTGATGCAAAGACACATTCTGGTGAGCGTCCAGCATCAAGATTGGTTCGCGGCGGTAGACCTGAAGGATGCGTACTTTCACGTCTCGATCCTTCCTCGACACAGACCCTTCCTGCGGTTCGAGTGTCAGGCGTATCAGGACGAAGTCCTCCCTTTCGGCCTGTCCCTGTCTCTCGCGTCTTTACGTAGATCGCAGAGGCTGCCCTTGCCCTGTTAAGGGAGGTGGGCATTCGCATTCTCAACTATCTTGATGACTGGCTAATCTTAGCTCACTCTCGAGACGTGTTATGCGCACACAGGGACCTGGTGCTCTCACACCTCAGCCGACTAGGGCTTCGGGTCAACTGGGAAAAGAGCAAGCTCCTCCCGGTTCAGAGCATCTCTTTTCTCGGTTTGGAGTTTGACTCAGTCTCCTTGACGGCGCGCCTTATGAACGAGCGCACCCAGTCGGTGCTGGCCTGTTTGAAGCCGTTCAAGCAGGGAAAAGCGGTTCCACTGAAACTTTTTCAGAGACTCCTGGGGCATATGGCATCCTCGGTGGTGGCCACCCCGCTCGGGTTGATGCATATGAGGCCGCTTCAGCACTGGCTCCAGACTCGAGTCCCGAGATGGGCATGGCGCCACGGGACACACCGCGTGGCCATTACGTCGGTCTGTCACCGTCTTTTCAGCCCTTGGACTGACCTCTTGTTTCTACGAGCAGGTGTTCCTCTAGAACTGGTCTCCAGGCGCATCGTGGTCATGACAGACGCCTCCATAACGGGCTGGGGCGCTGTTTGCAATGGGCACGCAGCCGCTGGCCTCTGGATGGGTCCGCGACTGCATTGGCACATCAACTGCCTCGAGTTACTGGCAATTCTGCTCGCCCTGCGGAGGATCCGGCCATTGATCCAGGGCAAGCACGTGTTAGTTCGGACGGACAGCAAGGCAGCGGAAGCATATGTCAACCACCAATGCGGTCTGCGCTCTCGCTGTATGTCACAACTCGCCCGCCATCTCCTCCTCCGGAGTCAGCAGCACTTCAAGTTGCTGCGAGCCACTCACATCCCGGGCAACCTCAACACCACAGCGGACGCGCTGTAACGGCAGGTTTCCCTCAAGGGAGAGTGGAGACTCCACCCTCAGGTGGTCCAGCTGATTTGGAGTCGATTCGGATGGGCAAAGGTGGACCTGTTCGCCTCCCAAGAATCCTCCCATTGCCCGCTCTGGTACGCCCTCACCGAGGCTCCCCTCGGCATAGATGCACTGGCACACAGCTGGGCCCCTGGCCTACGCAAATATACATTTCCCCCAGTGACCCTGTGCAAGGTCAGGGAGGACGAGGAGCAGGTTGTCCTGGTAGCACCCTACTGGCCCACCCAGACGTGGTTCTTGGACCTCACGCTCCTCGCGACCGCTCCCCCTGGCGAATTCCCCTGAGAAAGGACCTTCTTTCTCAGGGACGGGGAACCCTCTGGCACCCGCGCCCAGACCTCTGGAATCTCCATGTCTGGTCCCTGGATGGGACACGGAAGACCTAAGCGGCCTACCACCCGCGGTGGTAGACACGATCACTCAGGCTAGGGCCCCCTCTACGAGGCGCCTGTATGCCTTTAAGTGGCGTCTATTCGCTAAGTGATGTTCTTCCCGACGCGAAGACCCCCAAAGATGCGCAGTCAGATCAGTGCTTTCCTTCCTGCAGGAGAGGCTGGAAGGGAGGCTGTCCCCCTCCACCTTCAAGGTGTACATTGCCGCCATAGCAGCACACCACGACGCAGTTGACGGTAAGTCCTTAGGTAAGCACGACCTGATCATCAGGTTCCTAAGAGGCGCCAGGAGGCTGAATCCCTCCAGACCGCGCCTCGTTCCCTCATGGGATCTCTCCGTAGTTCTTCAGGGTCTACAGAGAGCCCCCTTTGAGCCTTTACAGTCAGCCGAGCTTAAGGCACTCTCCTTGAAGACTGCCCTCCATGTCTGCGCTCACTTCCATCAAGAGGGTAGGTGACCTGCAAGCGTTCTCTGTCAGCGAAACGTGCCTGCAGTTCGGTCCGGGTTACTCTCACGTGATCCTGAGACCCCGGCTATGTGCCCAAGGTTCCCACCACCCCTTTTAGGGACCAGGTGGTGAACCTGCAAGCGCTGCCCCAGGAGAAGGCAGACCCAGCCCTGTCGTTGCTGTGTCCGGTGTGCGCTTTACGCATCTATTTGGATCGCACGCAGAGCTTTAGTGTCTCTGAGCAGCTCTTTGTCTGCTTTGGTGCACAGCAGAAAGGAAGCGCTGTCTCCAAGCAGAGGATCACCCACTGGCTCGTTGACGCCATAACTATGGCATATCTCACCCAAAACATGCCGCCCCTGGTAGGGCTACAAGCCCATTCTATCCGTGGTGTAGCGGCTTCTTGGGCCCTGGCCAGAGGTGCCTCTCTAACAGACATTTGCAGAGCAGCGGGCTGGGCAACACCCAACACCTTTGCAAGGTTCTACAACCTCCGGGTGGAACAGGTTTCGTCCCAGGTAGTGGCACGCAACACAAGCGGATAAGCCCGGGATAGCTGGCCGGGTGTATCACTTGCACATATCGCCTTCCCACCTCCTTTTGAGCTGAAGACGTGCGCCGTTAATTCCCAGTAGTGTTCACAAACTTTGTTCCCTAGTTGACTTCCTCCGAGCCCTGTGGCAGTCGAGTTTTCGGAGAGACTCACTGCCGGCCCAGTACACGCGCTAACTAAGAGCCGGTTCTGGGGTAGGTGCTCCGCATGTGGCGGTTCCCTGTAAGGCTAACCTCATGCGATCTATATCCTCCATAGGGACCCCTAGTGTCACTACATCGACACCAACGTTGAGTGAATGACAGATAGGGAACGTCATGGTTACTGGTGTAACCTCCATTCCCTGATGGAGGGAACGAGACATTGTGTCCCTCCTGCCACGACGCTGAACTACCCGCTGAAATGGCCGGACCTTATATCGGCTCCTCAGCATAAAACCTGAATGAGTGGTTGCATACCAGCTCCTTTTATACCCGTACGTCCGGGGAAGTGGCATGCAAATACCATTCGCCAATTTTCATTGGCCTTTTATCAAAGACCAGAGGTGTCTCGGGCTCCCATGAGTGACCCCTAGTGTCACTACATCGACACCAACGTCTCGTTCCCTCCATCAGGGAACGGAGGTTACACCAGTAACCATGACGTTTCCAATTATCTGTTGTCCAATGTCTGTGTTTCTTTGCCCACTCTAACCTTTTCTTTTTGTTTTTCTGTTTCAAAAGTGGCTTTTTCTTTGAAATTCTTCCCATTAGGCCTGCACCCCTGAGTCTTCTCTTTACTGTTGTACATGAAACTGGTGTTGAGCGGGTAGAATTCAATGAAGCTGTCAGCTGAGGACATGTGAGGTGTCTATTTCTCAAACTAGAGACTCTGATGTACTTATCCTCCTGTTTAGTTGTACATCTGGCCTTCCACATCTCTTTCTGTCCTTGTTAGAGCCAGTTGTCCTTTGTCTTTGAAGACTGTAGTGTACACATTTGTCTGAAATCTTCAGTTTTTTGGCAATTTCAAGCATTGTATAGCCTTCATTCCTCAAAACAATGATTGACTGACAAGTTTCTAGAGAAAGCTGTTTCTTTTTTTACCATTTTTGCCCTAATATTGACCTTAAGACATGCCAGTCTATTGCATACTGTGGCAACTCAAAAACAAACACAAAGACAATGTTAAGCTTCATTTAACGAACCAAATAGATTTCAACTGTGTTTGATATAATGGCAAGTGATTTTCTAGTACCAAATGAGCAATTTAGCACGATTACTCAAGGATAAAGTGTTGGAGTGATGGCTGCTGGAAATGGGGTCTGTCTAGATTTGATCAAAAATGACTTTTTCCAAATAGTGATGGTGCTGTTTTTTACATCAGTAATGTCCTGACTATACTTTATGATCAGTTGAAAGCCACTTTGGTGATAAAATACCAATTTCCTTCTGAAACAGCACAATCTGTACATTATTCCAATTATTACTGCCAGTGTATATATATATATATATATATATATATATGAGAGAGAGAGAGAGAGAGAGAGAGAGAGAGAGAGAGAGAGAGAGAGAGAGAGAGAGTTTAAGAGTTCAGTTAAGGCAGAATATAAACAAAACTCACTTCTTTCACATTATTGACATATAGTTATTATATTATGCCATCTTAATGATTTCTGTTGGCATCATGTCTGTAGCACAGAAACACCATTTATAATCTATAATCGATACAAAAACATACTAATTCAAATCAATCAGGATGTGTCACTATTAGAAACTCCATTTATAATTTACTTAAAAACATAAAATCATTTTTTTTTTTGAGTTGAAGTTGAATTTGCTCACAAAGTGATTAAAGAGCAGTTTTCAATGTTTAAAGAAATCTGTATCACTATCTGTAAACAATGATGAATAATTGAAAATGATAAACAATATCTGTTTCGGCAGCTGAAGTGACATCTTTAGTGTTGTCTTTAATGTCTGTAAAGAGATTTTAAAACTACTGGTAATAGATTCTTAATAGATGTACATTTACAAACATTTATTTCATTATAAACAACAATAAATGCTCTTAAACTTCACCTGTAAAGTTAACAGTGAATTCTATTGATTTATGTCCACAGGGCATTTGCAAAAAAAAATACAATTTTGTTGTCGTTGTTGCATTCGGAGTGTAAGGACATGTGATGCTGGTCTTCCGTTCACAGGAATTTTTAGGGAATTCTTTTCTACAGATTTCGGCACCATTTTCAAACTTGTAAAATATCATGCAGCATTTACTGCACTTATAAGAGATACTGCAGGTAACATTTAATGTCTCTCCCACTTTTCCAGTCACATCTTCACAGGTTATATTGAATCCACCTGAAAAATAGTTTGTGTGTATATCAATTTAATACAGCAATTAAACACAAATACACACAGTATAGACCTAACTTTCTCATCTTAAGACATTCAAAGAACATATCCAGACTTGTTGTGTTCAGTACATTATGATTTGTTACAATGTGACACAAGGCATGCCATGACAAGACAAATTTTAATCGGACATTTTAAATCAGATACAATAGTCTGGTGATGTAATACATCAGTTAATATACCGCATCACTGCCCTCGTACATGAATTAAAAAGTCATTCTTCTTTTCTGAGCCACAAGACACAACGACACAAGACACAAGTTTTTCCCCAACTGCCAAATGTAGTTATAAGAATTTATTTCCAAGAATTATCTTACCCAAGCACTCATCTTCACAGACAGTTTGGAAAGTCCAGACCAGTATAAGCAGGAGCACAAAACTTACAGAACCCATGGTTTTATTTCTGAAATAAAAAAGACAAACATTTACACCTGAAGTTAAACTTAACTAGTACTCAAGACATTAGAAATATCAGCAGAAATATCACAATTTAGAAATTATTAAAAGTTTGCAAACTTGTATGAAAACAATAGTGTAAAAGTACTGAAACAATGATCAGTAATAAACCCACAGCAAAGAGCATCTATCACTGACCAACTTCACAATCCTACACAATTTGTTTCCACAATTAAGTGCATGTTACATTATGTCCTCATATGTTTAAATATCAGAAACAAGGCTTGCTGGATTACATTCAAATATATTCATATCAGGACCAGTCTTTCACTTGTGTTCTTAAAAATATAAATGACATTATCTTGTGATGAACTTTACATCATTTTGAATTAAAGTTTTGTGTGTGTGTGTGTGTTTGTGTGTGTGTGTCTGTATATGTCTGTCTGTCTGTCTGTGTGTGTGTATGTGTGTGTGTGTGTGTGTGTGTGTGTGAAAGTCTGTCTGTCTGTGTGTGTGTATGTGTGTGTACGTATGTATGTGTGTGTATATGTTTGTTTGTCTGTCTGTGTGTGTGTATGTGTGTGTGTGTGTGTGTGTGTGTGTGTGTGTGTGTGTGTGTGTGTGTCTGTCTGTGTGTGTGCGTGCGTGCCTGTCTGTGTGTGTGTGTGTGTGTGTGTGTGTGTGTGTGTGTGTGTGTGTGTGTGTGTGTTCACATTCTTGCATCGTTTTTTTAATTTATGCCTGTTTGAAATTTTTTATCTAATGAGCACGAGATTATGGAATAGCACAGAATAATCACAACAGAAACTTTATTATGCACCACAAACACATTTGTGACAAAATATCCAACAACACAGTTTCAAAGCGTCACAAGTGAAAACAGAATAATATAATACAAATATTTATGGTTGTTCTTTCATTTACCAGATACCGGAAACAAATCAATGTCTGTAATTATTCTGAACAAAACACACGATATAATCTATAAATTGTTGTGAAAAGATGAATATAAGTATAAGCATAATTACCTTTGTGAAAACATAGTTTAGATGAATTAAATCCGGGGAGCAGAATAATCCGTGTATCATTCCTTCATTTAATATTCAATTAATAATCCAAAATCCGAAAAAACACTTTTTATATAATTATTCGTTTACAAAACCAATATTAAAAAACAAACAGGCTAATGACATGTTTCTCGTACTTTCGATTTGACACTGCAGTGAAAAACAGCCCCGAGACGCTGAGATTTCTTCTTCATATGAGGTTTTATGTTCAGTTTCTGCTGCATTTCCGCAACCGTTCAGACTGGAGTGTGACGCATCAATGGGAATAATTACATTCTCCGGACTTACTCTGTTATTTTAAGATATCTTAATATTGCACTATATTTTTTCATTTGTTCTGCAGATCCTTTAAACAGAGTTTGTAGATTAAATGTTTCTTCACTGTATCTCTGACTACTTTAATAAGCTCTGACTTTTCTTTTGCATACTTTGTTCATTTTGTTAGTACATGCTCTATTGTCTCTACTTGAGCACAATTATGACATTGTCCTGTTTCATGTTTTCCTATTATACATAATGAATGATTTAGCCCAGTATGACCTATTCGGAGACGAGTGATAACTGAATCTTCCTTCCTGTTATTATAAACTATTCTCCCATTGCCTTCTTGTCTCTGAATATTGCCCTTAGTTTCACTGTTCCATACTTCTTGCCATTCATTTTTAACATATTCTTTAATTTTTCCTTTAATCTCTTCCATTCTGAGTGTCATTTGTATGTCTATATCCGTGTGCTTTAGTGCTTGTTTAGCTAGTTTATCGACATATTCATTATCCTCCACTCCCACATTATTAAGCTTATATTTTTTCTTTTTAACAAACTTGCGAGAATCTCATAGATAATGAGCGCGCACTGGTGCGCATGCGCAAGGCCAGGGCCGGCGTGAAAATCGGGAAGATCGGGAGAATTCCCGCTGGGCCGGTCAAAAATTGGGCCGCTTAGGACCGCAAACTTTAATCATATGTGGCATAACAATTGCCAACAGTCCGTAACATCCGGTATTTAAAGGATCATTATTGCGTTCCGTATTATAGAGAACGCAGTCTTTATTTTATCATCTCACACCCAAACAAATGAGAGAGTAGCCTGTGAGAGATGAAACTGATGTTGCTGCTTCACTTGACAGCGCGGGAAGGATCACGGAAGATCCATCGAGAACAGATAGGCTACTAATAGCTGAATGGATGAACGTGCTTCAGGTAGCCTACAAGATCATCACAAGTTTAATACTGACTGCAGTCTCACAATCTCAATTAATCTCTGAAAGCCTCTTCCCTAGCAGTGCAGAATGATAATAGCAAAATTATTTTTTGTCACAAAATAACAGAATACTTAAAGTAAATGAATACAGATGCAACAGCACGACATGGTACGAAAATAATGGGACTTTACAGCTCTCAAAAGATGAAACTCAATGAAACAAACTGCACAGAGTGCCTTCAGTGTTGTAATGTGATAAAACCCTCTTAAAGAGACAGTAACCATTTTGCCTTTGTTCTGAACATTTACATTCCAAGTAAAAGAAAAGTACAAATGTGTTATTTTTAGTCTTTTATTTCACTCTTATCATTGTAAAATGGCACGTTTTTGAATGGCATGTAAAAATGTAAAGACAATCACTCAACCTTAATTGTTTCACTGGATCTGTTGCTATTTTAATTATCTAAAATACAAAGCACTGACCATTTAAAGTGTGAGCCTGTACATCTTGAAGGAGTTATAAATATTTACAGTTCTATAGTGTTATTATGTGCCTAGATAGTCTTTAAAATAAACTTAGTTTACCCCAAAATGAAATTTCTCTCATCATTTACTCACCCTCATGCCTTCCCAGATGTGTATGACTTTCTGTCTTCTGCTGAACACAAATTAAGCTTTTTAGAAAATTTCTCAGTTCTGTTGGTCCTTTCAATGCAAGCGAATGGTGATCAGAACTCAGAAGGTACAAAAATCACATAAATGCAGCATCAAAGTAATCCATACAACTCCAGTGGTTTAATCTATGTATTCAGAAGCAATATGATAGGTGAGGGTGTGAAACAGATAAATATCTAAGTTTTTTTTTACTATAAATTCTCCTCCCTGCCCAGTAGGGGGCGATATGCTTATGTAAATCACCAAAAACAGAAGAACTCTTACGAGAGAAGAGCACTTGTGAAAGTGAAAGTGGAGATTTATAGTAAAAAATGACTTTATTATTGATCTGTTTCTCACTGCTTCTCATTTACTTGCACTGAATGGACCAACAGAGCTGAGATATTCTTCTAAACATCTTCATTCATGTTCTGCAGAAGAAAGTCATACACGTCTGGGATGACATGAGGGTGAGGAAATGATAAAATATCCCTTTAACATTCACTTATTTTTACAACACATACAATGAAGTCTTATGACAAAGTGAAAATCTTAGTGAATGCCGTATGTGGTATAATGACATGGAGAGCTTAAATAATTTTCCAGTAATTACATATATTGCATATTTTTGCTGTGATCTTGTTTTATTGTTATCATCTTCACCTCCAACCCCCCTTTTGGCTGACTTGGACATGACATCCCGGGCTGAATACGAATCCCACTCCGACCCTGCGCATGCATCAGGACAGGACATTGGCTTTTGATGGTGGAATATGACGGCAGATTGCGATCATTTGTTTTTTTTGTATTTTTTGATTAAAAAATATGGCATCTGAGAAGAGAAAGGCATCGCAGAAGTTATTTGGTGTACAAGCGGTCTTTGACTCAGTGAGAGAAGCTGCTTTTCTTGAGAGAGAAGACCTTGATTTTGATGAGTAATTATATGTTTTTACACTTATAATAGTGATTGAATCATTATTATTTTTATTTTTTTAGATAGAGAGAATTGTGATTTTGTAATGAGCATTCATAAGTTTGATCGTCCAAAACTCATGCAGCATGTTTTCCAATGGACTGTGTTGCCTTGCAAGGACAAAATGCAACAACTAAGCAAACAGATTGTTTTTTGTGTGTGTATAATCACTTCTTTTACATGTGCATGTAAGGATAGCGTCTGTAAGGTTTATTTTGCTGCTGTTATAGCCCATTAGGTATATTTACTGTGCACATTACTGTTTATGTTTGCAGGGCCGAGTAGCTGTTTTATTTTTAATAATTTTTATATTGTGTTATCTGTCCCATCTAGGCTGCAATTATTCAGACATGAATAATGTGTTGATTATGAGTATATCATTATGATTTTGTGTAAAATACATTATTTCAGTAACAATAACCAAGTGTGTGTGCTTATAATAAGTTGTTTGCTTTGTGTTACAGGCCAAATTTTGAACTAGACACCGTGCCTCAAACCTCATCCACACCCACTGCAAAATCTCCATGTTTCATGGGAAGGCAGATGAGAGGAAGGCCTTATTCTGCACAGGGGTCTAAAAGATCCATAGATTAATTTTTTGGGAAGAAGACCCTGATTTTAAGTTCATAAATGTTTGTGAAAACCCACAAGTCTTAAGTTTTACTTTGCTTTTAACATTCTGCAAGTATTCAGACATGACGAATATTGTGTTGATCATGAGTATATATATATATTTTATTTTATGTTATATGTATTTAAGTGTAAATTAACCCAAGTGTGTGCATATAAAACCGTTTTTTGTTACTGCACAAATTCTGCTGATGATTAGCCTCCAGCAGAAACAGAGTGGTCTCGCACATCCAGGAGGCAGAAGCGAGGAATGTCTCATTCAATATGGGGATAACAGGATGTGCTTTGACACAATGGCAGAGAGGAGGAGGAGGAGGAGGAGGAGGAGGAGCCTGTGTTGCCAGGTTTCCTTCCAAGGAGAAACCCAGGACCACAGCTCGCAATGGACAGGGTGTATTCACCACTGGAATTGATCCAGCTCTTTTTTACAAACTCTGTTGTAGAGAGCATTGTTATTTTCATGCATATTTGGCCATGATTATTTACATGAGTCTCGTGAAAGTAAAAGGTGTTGAAGACCACTGGGCGAAGAAAGAACTTTATAACTTCCCTTACCCACAATCTGTGATGTCCAGGGCCAGATTTCAAGCCATCTCCTGGAATCTCTGGGGGGACAGCACCTGCAGAACACACGTAAAAAAAGGAACAACGGAGTATGACAAGCTGAACAAAATCAAGCTACTGTACCACGACATCCTGGCAGCATGTACTACATATTTCCAGCCAGGCCAACAGGTGTCAGTTGATGAGAGGATGGTGGCTTCAAAAGCATGCATATGCCTCAAGCAGTTCAAAAAGGAAAAGCCCACCAAGTGGGGCTATAAACTCTTTGTTCTTGCTGATTCTGCCTGTGGGTACACCTGGAACTTACGAGGGTAAAAATTCAGTTCCCACAGTCAAAGGCCTTAGCTATGATTCAGTGATGAGTCTGCTGGCCACTCTGTAAATGGTTTTGTTGACAACTTTTACACTAGCCCAAGCCTTTTTGCAGACTTGCTGGACAAAAACACAGCGTCTTGTGACACAATACGTCCAAACCATCGAGGCTTTCCGAAGACCAAAGAAAACTATCTCAGCAAGAAGGCTGAAAGAGGAACCATCCGTTGGCTCAGAGATGGTAAGCTCCTCTTCGTCAAGTGGATGGACACAAGGGAGGTCGTAATGTGTTCAACAATCCACAAAGCCTATAGCAGTGATACCATCTCCGGGCGTGTGAAGAATCCCAGTGGTGAATGGAGCGTGCGTGAAGTCCCAGTTCCACGAGCCATCAAGCAATACAACCAGCACATGGGAGGCGTTGACATTTCTGATGCTCTCATTGGTTATTATAACATCTTGCACAAGACAAAAAGATGGTACAGGATGGTTTTCTTCCATTTCCTGGACATTGCTGTAGTGAACAGCTTTATTCTCCACCAGCACCTGGCAAAGACTCGGAGCAAGACTCCTCTCAGCCAAAAAAACATTCTGAGAGATGCTTGTATCACAGCTGGTAAGTGCTGCCACACCACCTAGCACATCTGGTGCCACAGAGTTGTCATCTCGACTCGTCCAGGATAAGGAATGTTATCCAGAATTTTTGGAAGCAGATTGCACAAGTGGCAGAAGAGTGTGTTAGCTGCGAAATCGGACATCAGAAGACTACAAAGGATAGTTCGGACTGCTGAGAGGATTATTGGTTGCCCCCTACCCTCCCTTCAAGAACTGTACACTTCCAGAGTGAGGAAAAAGGCTGGAAAAATCACTCTGGACCCCACTCACCCTGCCCACTACGTTTTTGAAATGTTGCCTTCCGGCTGACGCTTCGGAGCTCTGAGCACCAGAACCGTCAGGCACAGGAGCAGTTTTTTCCTTCAGGCTATCCATCTTATGAAGAGTTAAAACTGCCCCCTTGAGCAATAATTATGTGCAATTCACAGTTTAGTCTTTTTATATTTATCCAACACATCCTGATTCTGACTGTTTTCAGAATTCCCAAAGGTTCTGATATACTGACCATGGATTTACAAGTTCTTTTTTTGTGTCTTGTGTCAGCAGGTGGGAGTGGTCATTTATTTATTTTGAAGTTCTGTACGTTTCTTTCCTATTTAACTCTATACAGTCTATATGTGCACTTTGAATCTTCAAGTAGTAACCAGTATACAGTGGTGTGAAAAAGTGTTTGCCCCCTTCCTGATTTCTTATTTTTTTGCATGTTTGTCACAATTAAATGTTTCAGATCATCAAACAAGTTTAAATATTAGTCAAAGATAACACAAGTAAACACAAAATGCAGTTTTTAAATGAAGGTTGTTATTATTAAGGGAAAACAAAATCCAAACCTACATGGCCCTGTGTGAAAAAGTGATTGCCCCCTAAACCTAATAACTGGTTGAGCCACACTTAGCAGCAACAACTGCAATAAAGCATTTGCGATAACTTGCAATGAGTCTTTTACAGCGCTGTGGAGGAATTTTGGCCCACTCATCTTTGCAGAATTGTTGTAATTCAGCCACATTGGAGGGTTTTCGAGCATGAACTGCCTTTTTAAGGTTATGCCACAGCATCTCAATAGGATTCAGGTCAGGACTTTGACTAGGCCACTCCAAAGTCTTCATTTTGTTTTTCTTCAGCCATTCAGAGGTGGACTTGCTGGTGTGTTTTGGATCATTGTCCTGCTGCAGAACCCAAGTTCGCTTCAGCTTGAGGTCACGAACAGATGGCCGGACATTCTCCTTCAGGATTTTTTGGTAGACAGCAGAATTCATGGTTCCATTTATCACAGCAAGTCTTCCAGGTCCTGAAGCAGCAAAACAGCCCCAGACCATCACACTACCGCCACCATATTTTACTGTTGGTATGATGTTCTTTTTCTGAAATGCGGTGTTACTTTTACGCCAGATGTAATGGGACACACACCTTCCAAAAAGTTCAACTTTTGTCTCGTCAGTCCACAGAGTATTTTCCCAAAAGTCTTGGGGATCATCAAGATGTTTTCTTGCAAAAATGAGATGAGCCTTAATGTTCTTTTTGCTCAGCAGTGGTTTTCGTCTTGGAACTCTGTCATGCAGGCCATTTTTGCCCAGTCTCTTTCTTATGGTGGAGTCCTGAACACTGACCTTAACTGAGGCAAGTGAGGCCTGCAGTTCTTTGGATGTTGTTGTGGGGTCTTTTGTGACCTCTTGGATGAGTCGTCGCTGCGCTCTTGGGGTAATTTTGGTCGGCCGGCCACTCCTGGGAAGGTTCACCACTGTTCCATGTTTTCGCCATTTGTGGATAATGGCTCTCACTGTGGTTCTCTGGAGTCCCAAAGCTTTAGAAATGGCTTTATAACCTTTTCCAGACTGATAGATCTCAATTACTTTCTTTCTCATTTGTTCCTGAATTTCTTTGGATCTCGGCATGATGTCTAGCTTTTGAAGATCTTTTGGTCTACTTCACTTTGTCAGGCAGGTCCTATTTAAGTGATTTCTTGATTGAGAACAGGTGTGGCAGTAATCAGGCCTGGGTGTGGCTAGAGAAATTGAACTCAGGTGTGATAAACCACAGTTAAATTATGTTTTAACAGGTGGGGCAAACACTTTTTCACACAGCGCCATGTAGGTTCGGATTTTGTTTTCCCTTAATAATAACAACCTTCATTTAAAAACTGCATTTTGTGTTTACTTGTGTTATCTTTGACTAATATTTAAACTTGTTTGATGATCTGAAACATTTAAGTGTGACAAACATGCAAAAAAAATAAGAAATCAGGAAGGGGGCAAACACTTTTTCATACCACTGTATGTTGCAAGTTATGCTACAAGTAGACCATAACTTATGTTGTTATACAACAATAGAAATGGTTTTGTGTAAAACACAAAAACTGCTGCTCTGTCTCATCCCTTTTCTGCCATTTTGCCTATTACTTTGGTGTGTCACAGAGAAAAAGTTGATGAAACCTTGAAGAAAATCCAGAAAAATGCTCCTGCCATGTGTAAAATTTTGGGGTAATGTACTTTGTTTTAACCTGTTTTTGCAATTGGGTACCTGGAGTCTCCAAAACGACACTTGGAGACACAAAAAAGGACCCTTTGCCTCTCTTTAGTTGCAGTTCAATAGCTTCTGTTTAGAAAGTGATAGAGGAAAAATTCTTTATTCTAGTATTTGCTGTCCCCTAAGGGAATCAAACAGAGCTGAGCTTCACCAAGTAGGTCCTGAATAACACCCTTTTTATTGACATTTTGCAAAAAAGAAAATCCAAAAAGTGCCTATTTATTGTGAGTTTATAATATTTTGAACATCTACCATAATATTTATTGAATATTCAACATATCCATTTTTAATTTGAGGGGTTGTCTTTACAAAGAGACCAGTCTTTTGCATTTATTCCATTGTATGTGTGTAAGGTGAGCATTTAAAATTGGGTAGGGCAGATTTAGGCAGAAATCCAAAAAATAGGCCAGAGAGTAAGAGGTTAACAAGATTCACTTTTATTGTAGGATTTTTTTTTATTACGCTGATTTTTTATCATTATCAGCATACTGGTTTGCCTGTAAATGCACTCACTGAATCAGTAAGCAACACGAGACCAAAATGTTTTTTTAAACACAACGGAAGTTCTTATTTAGATGGCAACACCATTAACTCAGCAGGGAGTCGAGTCGGTCCGGTTATAAACATCCTTCTGCTGCCAGACACAGACTCCATCCCATCTCAACAACCCTCTCACGATTTCTTCCAGAATTAGTCTGTGTAATGTGTTTTACACAAATAGCATAAAAAATGCATACAAAGAGAACAGTTGTGTAGTTTATTCTTCACCAATTGAACTGGTTTCAGTGGTGTTTCTTCACCATGTGATAAAAGCTTGATAATAGAAAAGAGGTTTCCTACATTAATTTTTTAGAGCGTATCACAATTCTTTATTAATTCCTAGAGTTGGGGTACTTGAGTTTGGACTCGAGTCCGAGTCAAGAGTCCAATTTTAATGGACTTGTCACGGACTCGGATGCATTTTTACTTGGACTTGACTTGAGCCTTTGGGACTCTGTATTTTTTTCAGAGTCCTGGTGAGTCCATGACATTTGTGATGCAATGAAAAAATAAAACAAATCAACAGAAATGAATGAACATCTCTTTCTGCATGCAGCTGTATTAACCCCTGAAGTCATAGACATAGCTAGAATTGTTTCGCTGTGTTTAAGCAAACACAAGCACACACACATACGCACGTGCACAGGCACACCCATCAGTCAATCAATACTCTTGATTGTTACTACAGAAACTACTGTATAACATCGACTACTGAGGTGGCTTGCACGATGAAAACATAAAAACGTGTATGTATCTAATGTAATAGAAACTAAGCAAGGCAGTTTGACACAACACAGGACCTGACAACTGGTAAAATTGCACGTGGAGTTTGTGCAGCCAAGACTGTGCTCGCATTGCGGTTTCATCGTGGTTAAAAACTTAAAATCAAGAAAGCAAGAGTCAAGTCACCCACATCATGTCTCACAGTTTACTAAAAACAGCATATTGAAATAAAAATACATACAAATAGTATTAATATTGGGTACTAAATCTTTTTAGGCGTAATGTATCTAGACACGTAGGCTTCTGTAGTCTCTTGACACAGTGTTGTCAGCTTGAACTGGTCCATAATAGCTTGATGAATTAACTGTGTAACTTTTTCAATAGTCGGGGAAAAAAGTGTTATTGTTAAAGCAGACAGCAACTCTAAACAGATAAACAGCACCTATTTATTATTTATTAAATATTTTCAAAGCATTGACGAGCTGCTTAAAATACATTCTTTTACAGCATTTGTCCACCATTCACAACATTCGACCATGCACAGTAAAATATTAGGATATTTTGGGCAGTGAAATATTTTGTTTATTATTTAATTATAGACTATAAAATAAATGTATTATTCAATGACAGAATTTGCAAACATCAATTATTATTATTATTTTTATTTTCTGCGACAGCTGCTGCGAGATGCACACGGACGCATCAGGGATTTAGGTTCACGAGCAGCACGCAGAACTGTCCTGCATTGTGCGGTTTCCCGCAAATTAACTAGAAAATCATGTCCATGACGACATGACCCTAATATTATCAGTGGGCTTTTCCAGTGCTTTTGGATGTAGCATGTACAGTCAAATCGTAAGATGTAACTTCTCAGCGAGTGCTAAATACTACTGTGTTGACTCATTTGTATGTACTGTATTTTCCCAAATCAGTCGGCAGATAGAGAAAAAACATTCAGAAAGACATCTCAGTATAGATTATTATTTCTTTAGACAGGGATCATTTTAAATAAAACTAAATTACATTTAATTGACAGACTGAAAATGAAATAGAAATAAAAACTAAATTAAAATTCTAAACAAAATAACTTTTTGTAGTAATGACTAATGCAGCTTTCGCTTTCTTTAGTCTGTTTGAGTGGAGGGGAAATATCAACAAATAATTGAAAAAGTCAACAGAACGCAATAAGAAGTGTGTTGAAGGACAGTTTTGTCTTCATACACCTAAAGCATATGCTTTTATTCTGAAACCACTTTGAAGTCTGTTCAGCAGGATACTAATCATAAAATATATATAGAAAGGCAACAGAGGTGTTTTTGTTACATTTATATTAACAAACTGGTTTTCTTAGTTGTGAAGTTTAAAATAAGCTTAAAATATTGATGTTGAGTTTACGATTACAATTTTAATTCAGATTCATGAACAGATTCATTCAGACTGGACTCGGACTCGATTGTTTAAAGACTCGGACTTGAATTGGACTCGACTAAGGTGGACTCAAACCCAACACTATGATTAGTTTAAAGGAATATTAGGAACACCAAAGGAAATGTTCAGCAGAATGTCCAGGCTGCTCTTTTTAATTAAATGAAAGTTGATGGATATCTGCAAAATACTGTCTACATGGAGCAAACACACTGTTAACAGGATGATTTATGATCATCGGTTCTATGATCATTGGATATTTGGGGCATAGCCCGGACCTTTGTGGAAATGTGTATGCCCATTCTTTGATAAAATATCGGAATATAAAACTCTTTATTATAAAAGTTTAAATGTTACATTTGTGAGAAGACAAATAGGTAGGTAGATAGATAGATAGATGGATGGATGGATGGATGGATGGATGTGCCCACATATATGTCTTTGTGATTGTTGTGTCATATAGAGACGTTGCTAGACAACAAATCATCACATGATCATACCTGATAAACCAAGACAAAAACAAATATATCAACATTCAAAGCAAGATTTTGTTGTTTGTTGTCTAGAAACCATGAGGGTAAATATTCTAAGCACATCAAGTATCATACTGTCACAATAGGAATTCATATAGAAGAACAACACACATTTCTTTTTAAGTTAAAAAAAGATTAGTATGGGGTAATGCTGGAAAATACAAAGCAAGAACAAGCATAGAATAAAAGCAAACATTTTCACATTCAGACATAATCATAACATAATCATTCACATTCACAATAATCAATGCCATAATACGCCGGATCACACCAGGAATGAGCGAAATAAAAAAAGGTAATTCTGACTTTATATCTCACAATTGTCACTTTATTTCTTGCAATTGTGACTATTTCTCATAATTGAGAGTTTATATAATTGTAATTACGATATAAACTCAAAACTGTGAGACATAAAGTCGCAATTGTGAGATAAAAAGTCACAAGTATGAAAAATGGTTGCAATGGAAAGATATAAACGTGAAATTGCAAGATAAAAAGTCACAATTACGATAAATAAAGTTGCAATTGGAAGATATAAAGTCAGAATTAACTTTGAAATATAACTTTGAATTAACTTGTGAAATATGAAATTTAAATAGTATGATATAACTGCAATTGTGAGATATAAAGTCAGAATTTCTTTTAAAATAAAGTTGCAATAAAGTTGCAATTGCAAGATATAAACTTGAAATTTTAAGTTATAGTCACAATTACTTGAAATGAAGTCACAATAGTGAGATAGACTCAAAATTGTGAGATATTAAGTCGCAATTACGAAAAAGTCACAAATTTGAGAAATAGTCACAATTGCGATATAAACTCAACATTTCAAGATAAAAAGTCACAATTATGATAAAGTTGCAATTGCAAGAAATAAAGTCAGAATTAACTTTGAAATGAAGTTGCAACTGTGAAATATAAAATTGAAATTGTCAGATATAACTTTGCAGTTGTGAGATATAAAGTTGCAGTTATGAGAAACAAAGTCGCAACTGCGAGAAATAAATTTGAAATTGTGAGATTTAAAGTCACAATTGCGAGATATGTCACGAAAAAGTCACAAATTCCAGAAATAGTGGCAATTGCGATATAAACTCGAAACTGCAAGATATAAGGTCACAATTACAATAAATAAAGTTGCAATTGTGAGATTAAAAATCTGGATTATCTTTTTTTTTTTCTTGGCGGGATCATCAAGGCACCATAACATTCGATACTACAGTAATCTTAAACTACATTTTTACATTTTCTAGAGAATATATGTTGTGCATGCCTGTGCAACAGTCTTCTTTTTTTTTTCGAATCACTGACCGATCCGATCATGTACTGTTATCATCATTATCATCCATTTTATAGTCCATACAAGATCTAAAATTGTTGGCACAGTTTTGTCTCATCTTTTTGGGGTTTTTTGCAATGAAGATGATGATGAGGAGGAGGAGGAAGATAAGACAGGTGATGCCTGCAGTAATGATAGATGTCTGATGTAGAGTTTCCTCCCTTCCACCTTTTTGAAAAAAGAAAAGAAGAATAGTCTGTAATCTCTATAGGAGCATTCAGTCTCTGTTACAACATTGTTTAAAGAGGAAGAAGTGGGTAAATTCTGCGCTATTTTGTATCGCTTTTTTAAGTTTTTATTTGCATTTGCAACGATAACAATATAAAGACAAAACAAAGGCAAACACATTTGTTTGTACAATACATCATATTAGAAAGTACACATTTCTGCGCTATAGCGTCATCACTTAGAATTGCAGAAATACTGATTTATTGGGATGCTCGAGCTACATTTTCCAATGAGAAGCGCTGTAACGTCACAAAATGCTACATTTGTCACATTGTATCGTGTACACAGCAATGGAGTCGATGATATAAACAAACACACTCTAAACCGCCCTCTCTCTCTGTCATGATGCGCTGGGAAAATCTGAATCACATAAATGAATCGGTTCTTTTGGACAGTTCATGTAAATGATTCACTGACTCATTTGAGTCCCACGCAGCCTTAAAGGAACTTCTTTTTTGAGGTGAAATATTTGGTGAATTGTTGCTGTTTTTATCACTATATTTTGATTCAGTTAAGTAAAATATGGTGTTTTCTAATTTATTAGTGCATAATACAGTAAGTATAAATGTAAGTTCTATTTAATGATGTCACAATTTGTTTAATCCTTAAGAAAATGAACCTAGCTTTTACTACAGATATTATGTTCTCAGTAGCGGTTGTAGCTTGTATGGCTTCATACTGTTGTATCCACAGTTACCGTGATTTTACTATAGTAATATTGTAGCAACCATGACTGTAGTAACCATGGTTAATTTTGTGGTTACTATGGATTCACTACAAAGAACATAGTTAAACTAGGGCTACTGTAGTTAAACCATGATTAATTGTCATTAAGGAATGTCACCCTAATTACATATCTAACTATCAGATGATATTACTGAATTCTGCAATTAAAACATTTATTATATATATATCTGGTAGCCAAAAGTTTGGAATAATGTATTCAGATTTTGCTCATATGGAATGAAATTGGTACTTTTATTCACCAACGTGGCATTCAACTGATCACAATGTATAGTCAGGACATTAATAATCTGAAAAATGACTATTACAATTTGAAAAAAATGATCAGAACTTCTTAAACTACTTAAAAGAGTTCTCATCAAAAAAATCCTCCACGTGCAGCAATGACAGCTTTGCAGATCCTTGTTATTCTAGCTGTCAGTTTGTCCAGATACTCAGGTGACATTTCACCCCACACTTCCTGTAGCACTTGCCATAGATGTGTCTGTCTTGTCGGACACTTCTCACGCACCTTACGGTCTAGCTGATCCCACAAAAGCTCAATGGGGTTAAGATCCATAACACTCTTTTCCAATTATCTGTTGTCCAATGTCTGTGTTTCTTTGCCCACTCTAACCTTTTCTTTTTGTTTTTCTGTTTCAAAAGTGGCTTTTTCTTTGCAATTCTTCCCATAAGGCCTGCACCCCTGAGTCTTCTCTTTACTGTTGTACATGAAACTGGTGTTGAGCGGGTAGAATTCAATTAAGCTGTCAGCTGAGGACATGTGAGGCGTCTATTTCTCAAACTAGAGACTCTGATGTACTTATCCTCTTGTTTAGTTGTACATCTGGCCTTCCACATCTCTTTCTGTCCTTGTTAGAGCCAGTTGTCCTTTGTCTTTGAAGACTGTAGTGTACACCTTTGTATGAAATCTTCAGTTTTTTGGCAGTTTCAAGCATTGTATAGCCTTCATTCCTCAAAACAATGATTGACTGACAAGTTTCTAGAGAAAGCTGTTTCTTTTTTTGTTGTTGCAATTTTTGACCTAATATTGACCTTAAGACATGCCAGTCTATTGCATACTGTGGCAACTCAAAAACAAACACAAAGACAATGTTAAGCTTCATTTAACGAACCAAATATCTTTCAACTGTGTTTGATATAATGGCAAGTGATTTTCTAGTACCAAATGATCAATTTAGCATGATTACTCAAGGATAAGGTGTTGGAGTGACGACTGCTGTCTAGATTTGATCAAAAATTACTTTTTTACAAATAGTGATGGTGCTGTTTTTTACATCAGTAATGTTCTGACTATACTTTATGATCAGTTGAATGTCACTTTGGTGATAAAATACCAATTTCCTTCTGAAACAGCAAAATCTGTACATTATTCCAAACAGTGTGTGTGTGTGTGTGTGTGTGTGTGTGTGTGTGTGTGTGTATATATATATATATATATATATATATATATATATATATATATATATATATATATACATAGAGAGAGAGAGAGAGAGAGAGAGAGAGAGATAGAGAGAGAGTTTAAGAGTTCAGTTAAGGCAGAATATAAACAAAACTCACTTCTTTCACATTATTGACATATAGTTATTATATTATGCCATCTTAATGATTTCTGTTGGTATCATGTCTGTAGCACAGAAACACTATTTATAATCTATAATCGATACAAAAACATACTAATTCAAATCAATCAGGATGTGTCACTATTAGAAACTCCATTTATAATTTACTTAAAAACATAAAATATATATATATTGTTTTATGAGTTGAAGTTGAATTTGCTCACAAAGTGATTAAAGAGCAGTTTTCAATGTTTAAAGAAATCTGTATCACTATCTGTAAACAATGATGAATAATTGAAAATGATAAACAATACCTGTTTCGGCAGCTGAAGTGACATCTTTAGTGTTGTCTTTAATGTCTGTAAAAAGTTTTTGAAACTACTGGTAAT
Organism: Myxocyprinus asiaticus; assembly: GCF_019703515.2. NCBI lineage: Eukaryota > Metazoa > Chordata > Actinopteri > Cypriniformes > Catostomidae > Myxocyprinus > Myxocyprinus asiaticus. The sequence continues at coordinate 41,457,999 of NC_059375.1, forward strand.
AGATTTGTGGCAGCGGGGGCGTGGTCAAGCATCTCACCGGAGAGAGAGAAAGCGGTAAGGGCGCTTACACCTGAGTTAAATTATGTCTAACACCTGTCTCTAATTTCAGTGAGCACGGGGAGAGCGGCATAAATAGAGAGCCACACCGCAGGTTGGAGAGAGCCTGGGCACCAGAGAGCCGAGTACGAAGCATTCATTATTACAAATGTTGAGAGTTTATTTTGTGAAGTGGTGTGTGTGAGTTCGGACAAGCTTAGTGAACAAGCCCTCGCTGGCCTACATCAGAGCCACCAGCAGACACTGCTCGAGCTCCGACAAGATCAAGATCGCCGGTTTGTCGAGCTCCTACACGCTCAAGATCGCCGGTTTGTCGAGCTCCTACACACTCAAGCCGAGGACCGGCAGGCGATCTGGAGCCTCCTCAGCCAGGAGGCGTCCCCAGCCGTGACCCCGGCTGGGGACGGGGTCTATAATGTGTGGATTATAGAAAAGTCAACGTGGTGTCTAAATTTGATGCATATCCAATGCCTTGCATTGATGAGTTGCTCGATCGGTTGGGCACTGCTCGATTTTATTCGACATTGGATTTGACGAAGGGTTATTGGCAGGTCCCCTTGACACCAATTTCCCTTGAGAAAACCGCCTTCTCCACACCGTTTGGATTGCACCAATTTGTGACACTTCCGTTCGGTTTGTTTAGAGCCCCAGCTACGTTTCAGCGTCTCATGGACCGAATCCTCAGACCGCATTCAGCTTATGCCGCTGCCTATTTAGATGACATCATCATTTATAGCAATGATTGGCAGTGGCACGTGCAACATCTGAGGGCGGTTCTGAGATCGCTGCGCCGAGCGGGACTCACAACGAACCCAAAGAAGTGCGCGATTGGACGGGTGGAGGTACGGTATCTGGGGTTCCACTTGCGCCACGGGACCCAAGACCAAAAAAGGGGCGAGACAGTTCCTGGGGCTGGCTGGCTATTATAGAAGGTTTGTGCCTAATTATTCGGACGTCACCAGCCTGCTGACTGATCTCACTAAAAAGGGAGCTCCAGACCCTGTCCAGTGGACGGAGCAGTGTCAGCGGGCGTTCACGCAAGTTAAAGCTGCACTTTGCGGGGTGCCGCTTTTACATTCACCTGACTTCTCTCTCCCTTTTGTTTTACAGACAGATGCTTCAGACAGGGGGCTGGGGGCCGTACTCTCGCAGGTGGTGGAGGGGGAGGAGCGCCTGGTGCTGTACATTAGCCATAAGCTCTCCTTGAGGGAAACTAAGTACAGCACCGTAGAAAAGGATTGTCTCGCCATCAAGTGGGCGGTCCTCACTCTCCGATACTACCTGTTGGGGCGGGCCTTCACCCTCTGTTCCGATCACGCCCCACTCCAGTGGCTCCACCGCATGAAAGATACCAATGCCCGGATCACCCGTTGGTACCTGGCTCTTCAGCCGTTTAAGTTCAAGGTGGTCCACAGACCGGGGGCGCAGATGGCTGTCGCTGACTTCCTTTCCAGGAATGGGGGGAGTGGTAGGCAGGCTGGATGCCGCCCCAGCCTGAGTCGGGCGGTGGGGATATGTGGCAGCGGGGGCGTGGTCAAGCATCTCTCCGGAGAGAGAGAAAGCGGTAAGGGCGCTTACACCTGAGATAAATTATGTCTAACACCTGTCTCTAATTTCAGTGAGCACGGGGAGAGCGGCATAAATAGGGAGCCACACCGCAGGTTGGAGAGAGCCTGGGCACCAGAGAGCCGAGTACGAAGCAAAGAGTTCATTATTACAAATGTTGAGAGTTTATTTTGTGAAGTGGTGTGTGTGAATTCGGACAAGCTTAGTGAACAAGACAAAAACTCTGAGACTGTACTACTGCTGCAGAGAGAAAAATAAAAATCCTTACCTGAACCAGGAAAGCTGCTTCTCGCCTCCTCCTTACACTGAGAAGTGATACAAGATTCTTAATAGATGTACATTTGCAAACATTTATTTCATTATAAACAACAATAAATGCTCTTAAACTTCACCTGTAATGTTAACAGTGAATTCTGCTGATTTATGTCCAAAGTTCATTTGCAAAAAATTTTTACATTTTGTTGTCGTTGTTGCATTCAGAGTGTAAGGAGTGTGATGCTGGTCTTCCGTTCACAGGAATTTTTAAGGATTTCTTTTCTACAGATTTCGGCAGGATTATAAAACTTGTAAAATTTCATGCAGCAGTTACTGCACTGATAAGAGATACTGCAGGTAACATTTAATGTCTCTCCCACTTTTCCAGTCACATCTTCACAGGTTATATTGAATCCACCTGAAAAATAGTTTGTGTTTATATCAATTTAATACAGCAATTAAACACAAATACACACAGTATAGACCTAATTTCTCATCTTAAGACATTCAAAGAACATATCCAGACTTGTTGTGTTCAGCACATTATGATTTGTTCCAATGTGACACAAGGCATGACAAGACAAATTTTAATCGGACATTTTAAATCAGATACAATAGTCTGGTGATGTAATACATCAGTTAATATACCGCATCACTGCCCTCGTACATGAATTAAAAAGTCATTCTTCTTTTCTGAGCCACAAAACACAACGACACAAGACACAAGTTTTTCCCCAACTGCCAAATGTAGTTATAAGAATTTATTTCCAAGAATTATCTTACTAAAGCACTCATCTTCACAGACAGTTTGGAAAGTCCAGACCAGTATAAGCAGGAGCACAAAACTTACAGAACCCATGGTTTTATTTCTGAAATAAAAAAGACAAACATTTACACCTGAAGTTAAACTTAACTAGTACTCAAGACATTAGAAATATCAGCAGAAATATCACAATTTAGAAATTATTAAAAGTTTGCAAACTTGTATGAAAACAATAGTGTAAAAGTACTGAAACAATGATCAGTAATAAACCCACAGCAAAGAGCATCTATCACTGACCAACTTCACAATCCTACACAATTTGTTTCCACAATTAAGTGCATGTTACATTATGTCCTCATATGTTTAAATATCAGAAACAAGGCTTGCTGGATTACATTCAAATATATTCATATTAGGACCAGTCTTTCACTTGTGTTCTTAAAAATATAAATGACATTATCTTGTGATGAACTTTACATCATTTTGAATTAAAGTTTTGTGTGTATGTGTGTGTCTGTCTGTGTGTGTGTGTGTGTGTGTGTGTGTGTGTGTCTGTGTGTGTGTGTGTGTGTGTGTCTGTGTGTGTATGTCTGTCTGTATGTGTGTGTGTGTGTGTGTGTGTGAGTATGTGTGAGTGTGTGAGTGTGTGTGTGTGAGTGTGTGTGTGTGTGTGTGTGAGTGTCTGTCTTTGTGCGTGTGTGTCTGTTTGTCTGTCTGTGTGTGTGTGTGTGCGCGTGCGTGTGTGTGTGTGTGTCTGTGTGTGTCTGTGTGTGTGTGTGTGTGTTCACATTCTTGCATCGTTTTTTTTAATTTAAGCCTGTTTGAAGTTTTTTATCTAATGAGCACGAGATTATGGAATAGCACAGAATAATCACAACAGAAACTTTATTATGCACCAAAATACATTTGTGACAAAATATCCAACAACACAGTTTCAAAGCGTCACAATGAAAACAGAAGAATATAATACAAATATTTATGGTTGTTCTTTCATTTACCAGATACCGGAAACAAATCAATGTCTGTAATTATTCTGAACAAAACACACGATATAATCTATAAATTGTTGTGAAAAGATGAATATAAGTATAAGCATAATTACCTTTGTGAAAACATAGTTTAGATGAATGTAATCCGGGGAGCAGAATAATCCGTGTATCATTCCTTCATTTAATATTCAATTAATAATCCAAAATCCGAAAAACTACTTTTTATATAATTATTCGTTTACAAAACCAATATTAAAAAACAAACAGGCTAATGACATGTTTCTCGTACTTTCGATTTTATACTCCAGTTAAAAATTGTCCCGGGACACTGTGAGTTTTGATGATGTGATTTCACTAATATATGGTTTGAATATTTGACCTGAAACGCCCCTTTCTTCTGATTGGTCAAATGCACCATCGTCTTTCACTTTTCTTTTTATCCTGTGAGACAGAATAACAGTTCATATTAATTCGTCTCAGTTAATATTAAATTCTTTACCATTTATTCTCCAAAACTCGCCACGTTTATTGCAGTTGAGCTATCTCTCTCATCAAACAGTCAGATTTATCAGACAGCCCTACACATAAACCTGCTGTCTTGGTTTTAAATGAGATGATGAAAATAACCATTCATTCATAAGACTATTGAAGCATGACTACACTGTAAAGACAGGATTACCTTTAACTGCGGAGTAAAGTTAGTTTTAGTTTCGATATTTGTTGTAGTAACTTCCCAGTGGGCAAACTGCATTTACATTTTACATTTTTACATTTATGCATTTGGCAGACGCTTTTATCCAAAGCGACTTGCAGTGCCCTTATTACAGGGACAATCCCCCTGGAGCAACCTGGAGTTAAGTGCCTTGCTCAAGGACACAATGGTGATGGCTCTGGGGATTGAACCAGCAACCTTCTGATTACTAGTTATGTGCTTTAGCCCACTACGCCACCACCACTCCAATACTGACTTACTACAGGTGATATTTTACAGTGCGTCCAATAATATGAGTACAGTATTAGATTATTAAAAAAGAATTATTTAACTAAAATTCCTGAAAATTTTATTTTCACATTTCAACAGTTGTAGTAAGTTCCCAGTAGATAGACTGACTTACTACAGGTGAGATTTGCACAGTTTGTCAATCTACCCACTGGGAACTTACTACAACCTCTGAAATGTGAAATAACATTTTGGTGAATTATTCTTTATTTATTTATTTTAAATAATCTAATTCTGTATTCATATTATTGAATTTCCTGTAGAAATCTCAGTTGTAGTCTTTTAACTAGCAACCTACTACAACATTTGGAATGTAAAAGTGTACTTTTAATGTTTTATTTTGAACTTGCACGTCAGCTGAATGAGTGATTGAACACCGCCTGTGTTTAATAGTGAGTGGAATTTGGGAAGGGTCATGAGGCATCAGTGTATTACTCCCTGCTAATTCAGAGTCTGGGGGACGGAACTTTGAATTCTCTCAAAAAATTATGGGAGAAAGATCTAAATTTGACATTGGAGTAGGGGGTGTGGGCTAGGATCCTAAAAATGTCAAGTCTGCATCTAGAGATGCAAGGGTTCGCCTTATGCAATTTAAGATTTTACATTGATTTTATTGGACCCCCTCCAGATTGTATAGGCTTGGTCTTAAAGACACACACACACCTGCTGGTGATGTCAATCAGAGGTTGGAGACATAACTCATGTTTTTTGGGGGTGTGTTGAGATCCAGGAGTTCTGGTTGAAAGTTCAGAGTCTTATATGTGATGTGTTGGGCACTCGGCTTTCACTTTGCCCCAGACTCTGTATTTTGGGCGATGGGGTGGTCATCGATGTTGAGAATCGGCACATAAAGTGTTGGGTCCTAACGAGCGTCATGATCGCCAGACAGGTTATTTTAAGGGGTTGGAGGTCGGTTGGAGCGCCCTCATTTCATGAGTGGTGCTCGGAGATGCTTGAAATGAAAATCAGCCCTCCTTTCATGTTTAATTAATCAATCGCACAATCATGCAGAATGTCTTAGGTGTTTAAATCCATAAGGATCTCTTTCTCAAAGGCAATAGCGGCAGTAACGACAGCCGACTCGTCAGCAAGATCTCGCGCTCTTCGCTTTCAAATTACTTACATCACTTAAAGCGTGATTGCGTCACTCAAGGCCAGCTAGAAGGCCTGAACTGGGACATATCCTAAAGACCACACCCACAAGAACAAATAAATCAATCTGATTGGCTGATGAATCTAACAAACTGACATTAGATGCGCATTCATTTGCACTGTTGAGGGATTCTGTGAAAATTCTGAAGGCCTGTCAGGGTGGAGCTCAAACTCATGTGCTGCTTCGTCTTCGGGCATGTGATTTGTGAAACAGTTGTCACATTTGCTTGTAAGCATCGATGAATAAATTCTGATTGGATAAACTTTTTGTTTTTTGCTATTCGTTTGTAGATGAACTAGGAGTTGAAAGAGCTGAAAATACATAGGCAAAAAGGTCAATGAGAATGAAAGGATGAAAAAATATGTATTTATTAAGCATGATATGCCAGCAGAGAAGGCTTTACTGGCCCTGAGAAATCGCCAATCCACAGTCGGACGATATAACACTCGCACCCCAGACTGAACACTGTACTCTGCCCGGCCCCCCTGTGAAAAATCCTGGCACCGCCCCTGCCTGTCTGCTTTCAGTGAACATGGTTGTGTGTAGGCACTGTGTCTGACTTCTTGATGAGAGAGATGGCTCAACTGCAATAAATGTGGCGAGTTTTGGAGAATAAATGGTAAAGAATTTAATATTAACTGAGATGAATTAATATGAACTATTAAACAGTAGAGAACTTTTATTCTGTCTCACAACATAAAAAGAAAAGAGACAGGCAACGGTGCATTTGACCAATCAGAAGAAAGAGGCATTTCAGTTCCACCCATTTGTGTGAATCAAATATTAAAGCCATATATTAATGAAATCAGAAAATCAAAACGCACAGTGTCCCGGGTCCATGTACTTTTGCGTCCATTCTTTTTTACTTTTCAAACCCAAAAATGAAAAACGAAAAATGCGGTTATTGGTTTTAACATTGATGAGTAGAATAAGCAGATACAAACTCATTTTCTGTTGACTATTTCATTTTCTATTTAAAAAGGAATAAAGAGAAAGGGGGAAATGGCTCAATTTTCGTTTTCTTTCATTGTTTAAAAAATTCATTTTTGACTTGAATATTTGATATGCACATGTGAGCGGCGCTGAAACGCCCCTTTTATCTGATTGGTTAACCTGCCCCATCTTCTGTAATGTTGGGTTTGCTCTGCAAATTTGTCTCAATTTTCATTAAATATTGTACCGAACCACCACTAACTGTAAACTAGTGCATGTCATATGTATTAGAATATTGCTGCTTGACACATCATGGTGTTGTTGCCTCTTAATGGACGACGCGTGAGAGATCGCAAGCCACATCATTTGGCCATATGCTGACTGGGAGTTGGTCTATTATATATTATTTTCATTTTTAATAACATTGTATGGTTTTGTAGTGACTGTGTACTCGTTTCCCATTGATAAACGTAATTAAAATGTTAACGAGCAAAATGACTGACAGGTCAAAAGCGTCATTGTCCGTGATCAAGTCCAAAAACATGCAGGTTAAGTGAATTGGTGACATTAAAATTGTCCCGTAGGTGTGAGTGAGAGTTCCCCAGCCACTGGGGGTTGTGTCAGGAAGGGCATCCGGCATAAAACCTGTGCCAAATCAGATATGCGGAACACGGATGGTCACTGTGGCGACCCCTAAGGGGAGTAGCTGAAAGATGAAGAAGCTTAAAAAGAGAATGCTGGTATTCCAGATTTTCCTGTAAATGTTTACAGATTAGCAAATATGGAGGATATTATTTTCATGTTTAAAGGTCAAAGTAAGAGAGTTATTGTGCACTTACTGTGTGTGTGTCTTCACATGCACAAGTTTTGATTCATACTGATTGTTCTTCGGGTGACACAAACAAATAAATACACTTTCACTTTCAAAATGACTTGAGCAATTGCTTATGTTGTAATTCTTACCAGACTTGATTTTTCATCTCTGACATTGTTTGACCTGAAAATGTCTGGACACTTGTAGAGGGAACAATTGTTTTATTATATTCATAAGCCTGTGTTTATTATTATTTGTATGATGTAAGAAGCTTGACATGCATGTGAAAGTTCTACAAAATATTCTCAGAATGAAAACACCTCTGATCTTTGAAAAAAGGCCAATGGGAATTGGCGAGTGGAATTTGCATGCCACTCCCCCGGACATACGGGTATAAAAGGAGCTGGCTTGCAACCACTCATTCAGATTTTCTCTTCGGAGCCGAGCGGTTATATTTCACTGAGCTGAATTCCTCCGCCGATTCATTCACCTCTGCAAAGCTGTTGGATTTACGGCACATTACAGCGGTTTCTCCCCCTCTTGCACCAGCGTTGTGCAGAGAACGCCCCTGGGTGCATCAGCAGCTAAAAGAGTATATTCTTTCCTCATAAAGAGTATATTTACTTACTAAAAGAGTGGCACTTACGAAAAGCGTCTTTTTCAAGATGCCTTTTCGTTTGTGTATTATTCCTGGTTGCGGTCCCTATCTCTATGCTTCTGATGGCCACAATCGCTGTCTCACGTGTTTGGGTGCTTCCCACGCGGAGACATCTTTCGTGTCCTCATTGTGAGAACATGACCATGGTAACGTTGCGGTCACGGATTTCTTTTGTCAGAGGGAAAGCCATCCCAGAGGCTCCATGCCTCGGTCCTTCTACCTACGGTTATGAGGCAAAGACGGTAGCATTGGGGGCGATTTGAGGACCTCAGTGGGAGCTTCTCCGCCAGGAAACCCCCCACGGACCTCCCATTCCCCAGCACGCTCGTTGGCCCCGGTCGGGTTCTGGGATGTGACTGCGGGCTCGTCTCAAGGCGAGTTTGCAATCTCATTCGGAAAGCGAAGAGGATGAGTTATCGATAGCAGCATCGGAGAGTGGGTTCGTCCAGTCCGGCGCGGAGGACCCGGCTGGGCTCCCACCCTTGGGTGCGGTAGCCCATTCGCAGGCTGACGCAGAGCTGACGGCCATGCTTGCCCGGGCGGCTGCGAGTGTCAGGCTGTAGTGGAATCCTCCGCTGCCCCCTGAACCCTCGTGGCTCAACGATTGGATCCTGGGCCCAGAGTGCCGCTCACAGCTGCGCCCCGCCCCAGTACCTTTCTTCCAGGAGGTGCACGATGAGCTCACACAATCGTGGCGGGCACCTTTTACTGCCCGGACCCGATCCGCGGGCTCCCCCGCTCTCACTACCCTCGACGATGAGGCGGCCAGGGATACTCGGCGATTCCCCAGGTGGATCGGGCCGTTGCGGTGCACTTGTGCCCGCAGAGCGCCGCCACCTGGCGGAGCCATCCGAGGCTCCCATCCAGGGCATGTAGTCTTATGTCATCGCTGGCGGCTAAGGCCTACGGTGCAGTTGGACAGGCCGCCTTGCATGACATGGCTCTCCTGCAAGTGCACCAAGCCAAGGCACTCAAAGAACTGCACGAGGGTAGTCCTGACCCGGGATTGATGCAGGAGCTGCAATTGGCGACCGATCTCGCCCTCTGGGAGACAAACCACCTTTGGCTCAACCTGGTCCAGTCAAGGGAGGCTGACAAGGTACGATTCCTTGACGCTCCCATCTCTCAGTTTGGCCTATTCGGCGACACCGTTGGAGACTTTGCCCAGCAGTTTTCGACGGTAAGGAAGCAGCCCCGGCGCAGCTCAAGATCCCACACCCCGTCTACTCGCCGCCAAGGGCGTCCTCCTGCGGCGACAACACCAGCTCTGCCACAGCACGCCCCAGCAGGCCGGTGTGGATCCGCCCGCAGAAAGCAGACGCCACCAGTCTCACGGCCGGCCACCAAGAACCCGAGGAAGGCTTTGAAGCACCCCTGAGACGGGCAGCCCAGGAAGTCGGAGACCCGCTACACAGGAGCTGGTAAGAGCACCACTCCTTCCCCCGGAGGAGGGCCGGGTGGAGAATCCTTGTTTATCTTTTCTTATTATTTTGCCACATGCCCAAAGGGCTGCGGTACCCACATTTTCAAGAAAAGTGTGGTTTCCTCACTTCCTGGGTCACACAGTCGGTGTCCACGGCCATCGTTATCACGACCGCCGAGCACTGTTTCTTTTTGGCAGGTACGGCACCTCAGAGGCGGGTGTAAGGAGCCAGGTAAGTGCTTCGATGTCCCTGGACTCAGCATGGCCACGATTGGTACCTCAGGCTCTGCCCCATCCCGAGGCCCCACCTGCCGGTACGTTCAACGCGATTGTCCCCTTGGTCCCCCTCGCTCAGAGCTTGGGGGCATGGCTCACGCTCCCCAACCCATCGCGGTGGCTGATCAGGACCATTCGACTCGGCTACGCGATTCAGTTCTCCAGGTGCCCGCCCTGGTACAACGGCGTCCGCTTCACTTCGGTGAAAGGCGAGAAAGCCGCTGCCTTGCATGTGGAGATCGCGTCCCTTCTATGGAAGGACGCGATAGAGCCTGTTCCTCCAGCCGAGATGAGGAAGGGGTTTTACAGAACCTACTTCATCATACCCAAAAAAGGCGGTGGGTTGCGGCCAATCTTGGACCTCCGAGTTCTGAACCGGGCCTTGCACAGACTCCCGTTCAAGATGCTGACACAAAAACACATTTTGCCGAGTGTCCGGCATCAAGATTGGTTCGCGGCGGTAGACCTGAAGGACGCATACTTCCACGTCTCGGTTCTACCTTGATACAGACCCTTCCTGCGGTTTGCTTTCGAGGGCCGGGCGTACTAGTACAAGGTCCTCCTCTTCGGTCTGTCCCTGTCACCTCGCACCTTCACGAAGGTCGCAGAGGCAGCCCTTGCAAGCCCATGCCTTACAAAGGCATGCCACGGTAACATTAATGAACATTGCAGAATCGTTGTCAGTCAGAAATGAGATTGCGATCTTTTAATGATTAATCGTGCAGCTCTAAGGAGTAGTAACATTTTTTGCATACATTTCCATGAAAAAAATCGCTTACAGCACCTTTAACAATAGGGTCATATTCGTTAACATTAGTTAACATGAAGTAACAAAGAATACTTATTTCAGCACTTATTAATGTTGGTTAAATTCAACATATACTAATAAAATGTTAAAAGGTGCACTCAGTAATTTTTTCCTCATTATAAAAAGTTTAACTCCTAAAGACATGAATTGTACTTTTGCAATATATGTAGGAAATCATGAGCACTCACATTAAAATCAAGACTCCGGTCATATCAGTAACCTTATAAAAGCTGTTTTATTGTACATGGAGAGGGTCTGCACATAGGGGCTGCCATGTTAGAATCACATGACCAGCTGAATACTACTCGCTTAATCTCAGTAACTGTCCTGTTATTCGACATTTTTACTCAGGGATTAAATTAATCATGACTGACTGTGATTTTCATCTGAAACTGAAAACTACTGATTTTAAATCATGCTGCATCCACACCACTAGGTGTCAGTTTAAGTCCAAGATGACACAAAGTAGGGATGGGCGATGCCACTTATTTTCTTTTCGATCCGATACCAATAATTTCAAATCCAATATCGTCGACACCGATACCAATACAGATACTTCTATTTAATTGATTTTTTTGCAATTTCTTGGGAAAAAATGGGTAAGCTCTCATTCCCAGGAATGTGACCGTACAGTTTATTTTGTTGCACTAATACCACAGTTTAAAATATTTTCGTAAGAATTACAAAGTGAAATATGATATTTGTAAGACATCAAATACATACGTCTCTTTATGCACCGATAACTTCTGCTGTAAGCAGTCTGTGAGCTTGCTTGTATGAATAATCCAGTGTTATATCGTAAATGTCCAGAACAATATATGCAGTGCCGCAAGAAAAACACACTAAACAAATCATCAGAAATATATTTTATTGACTAATAATGATAATATTATACTTCAGTGCAAAGGGGAGGATCTCAGCTGTCTAATGATATGTAGACTGAGCTTCTAGTCCACTCAGAGGCCGAGATATTTGATGATAATTGGGGCTGGTGCCAGAACTGAAAATTAGACTGAATGTCTATGGACGAACACATCTGCGATGGCTAAAACGCGTTATAGCAACACTTATATTTCAGTTCAGCATTTTGTGACGGATGGTGAAATAGGAAATATAATTTTTTTCTGGTTCTTCTTGCCATTTAGTGCTATAAAATAAGACCATTTGAAGGGAAATGGGGTAAACAGAGCCAAAATGACATCCTTACAAAGTTAGGACAACAACAAAAAAGGTTTTCTTATTTTTAATCTGTTTATCATAAGATTATAAACACATACAATCTTATTTATGAATAATTGGAGCCTTTATTTAATTGGGGGGTTCTCTGAAAAAGAGAGCAATGTTTTTGCAATTATTCCACAGTGTGTAAATGATGAGCTTTTAAATTTGAGTGTGAAAAATTGCTGGCGGCAGCCTAAAAATGCTTCAGAGTTTATAAGGTGTGCAGATAAGTCCATAGACATTAAGTTGAATAGTTCTCGGGAACTTAATCAGTATTCAGAAAACTAATCCAGGATAATCAAAATCTGTAAGTCTAAACTAAAATCATTCTACACCCCCATATCTGAATTTATGCATTTTAATCACCAAATTTCTCAAGATTTCCTGCAGAATAATTCCATCTATCATGTTTTACACTAATAAATAATGTATACAAACAGAGCCGATGTGTAACCTTGTAACAGCTACACTGGTTTAACTTCATTGTGTGATGATAAAGAAAGAGGTTTCAGAAATGAATGTTTAGAGAGTATCACAAGCCTTTAATAATATAAATATATTGTATAAATCAATAAAGAGCAATACCTCACATGTGAAAATTATTACATTGGTTAAAATAAACAAAGTTTCAAGTTTAAGCTATATTACCATTCACAAAATACAAAATCATTGATAAAGATGTCTTTAAAAAAACAGGACAGAACCAAGCATATAAACATTTGGGTTTAGTTGTCTTTGTATCTTAATCACATTTTATATACACGCTTGAGTTCATTTCAGCCATTAAAACAACACAATAATATTTAACATAAATACATATAAAACAGAAAACATATAACCAAAGGCGTCATCTTTTTACAAGGTTCACTTGAAAAGTGCAATAAAACTGCTTTCAAATTATTGAATTGTCTGTCATCATGTCTGTTGATCGGAAACACTCTGGAAGGCTGGAACAGTTGCGTTTCTTTTTGTAAATGATTGTTACTGTGATGATTATAATGATGATGAAACCGCTTACAACAGCAGCAATGACAGCAACCTTAGATCGATCAGGGCCGTCTGGATTGATCACGTCTGACTTAGATTGATCATGTGATTGATCTGGATGATAAAAAAGAATAATCTCTATTGGTACATTACATTTAAATCATAGACTGCATGATTTATTAGAAGAGTGATTTCTTGATGCACACATCTGAATGTAATCTGTACAAAAGCAAACTAATAGAGCAAAACAGTCTTAAGTCGTACGAATTCATACAAGTTGACTGAATCATACGATATTGGACAAGTTTGGTCATGCAAATTCTTTTACACCATCCAATAATGTCACTCTCCCTTATGTCCATGTAAAACACTATAATACCTTTCTTCCATGATACACTATACTTGATTTCATACGATTTAGCCAACTTTTCATGAGATATCAGGACTAGGGCTGTCAATCGATTAAAACATTTTAATCACCCCATTGGTTGTACAAACAGAAAGTCCCGCCCCAAACTCACACCATTGGTTGAGTCAGTGTTGCTGTTCTGTACATTCTGATCAAACAGATCAATAAAATACTCTTATTTTACAGAAATAAATATTAAACAGAAAACATAGTTATATTATTTTAAAATATACATCCAAAGACTTAAGTAGTTCCTTGTACAATAAATTCAGTAGCAGATCTTGTTTTTATCTGTCTCTGATATATATACATATATATACTGGCAGCCAAAAGTTTGGAATAATGTACTGATTTTGCTCTTATGGAAGGAAATGGTACTTTTATTCACCAAAGTGACATTCAGCTGATCACAATGTATAGTCAGGACATTAATAACGTGAAAAATTCAATTTGAAATTTTTTTTCACATCTTCTTAAACTACTTCAAAGAGTTCTCATCAAAAAATCCTCCACGTGCAGCAATGACAGCTTTGCAGATCCTTGTCATTCTAGCTGTCAGTTTGTCCAGATACTCAGGTGACATTTCACCCCACACTTCCTGTAGCACTTGCCATAGATGTGGCTGTCTCACTCGACGTTGGTGTCGATGTAGTGACACTAGGGGTCACTCTTGGGAGCCCGAGACACCTCTGGTCTTTGATAAAAGGCCAATGAAAATTGGCGAGTGGTATTTGCATGCCACTCCCCCGGACATACGGGTATAAAAGGAGCTGGTATGCAACCACTCATTCAGATTTTCTCTTCGGAGCCGAACAGTCATGCTCATTGAGCTGAATATCCCTGTTCATTCACCTCTGCTGGATCTGACGGCGCATTTCAGCGGCTTCTCCCTCCTCTGCACTGGTGCACTGCAGAGAACGCCCCTGAGCGCTTCGGCAGAAAAACTAGAGAGTATATTTTCTGAAAGAGCATTTTTCCCCTCTAAAAGAGTATACTTCTCTAAAAGAGCCCACACACGGAACGTCTTTGTAAAGACGCGTCTTTCTAAAGATGCCTTTCCGATTGTGTGTTATTCCTTGTTGTGGTCGTTATCTCTCAACTTCGGATGGTCATGATCGCTTTCTTTCGTGTCTGGGCGCGACCCACACTGAAGCAGCGTTTGTGAATGATTCATGTTCTCACTGCGAGAATATGACCATGGCTATGTTGCGGTAGCGGCTCCCCGCCTCGGTCCTTCTACCTACGGATATGAGGCCAGCGCGGCTAGCAATGGGGGCGATTTGGGGAACCCAATGGGATCGTATCCGCCAGGTATCCCCCCGCGGACCTCCCATTCCCCAGCATGCTCGTCTGCCCCTATCGGGCTTCCGGATGAGTTCACCGGCTCGTCGCACGGCGAGTCTGGCTTCTTGTTCGGAGCTCGCGAAGATGATGAGCTCTCGAGCGCAGCATCGGAGAGTGGGCTTGTCCAGTCGGACGCAGAAGCCTCAGCTGGTCTTCCCCCTTCGGGGACGATCGCCCAGTCACAGGCCGATGCCGAAATGACGGACATGCTTTCCCGGGCGGCCGTGAGCGTCGGGCTAGAGTGGAACCCTCCACTCTACCCTGAACCCTCGCGGCTTGATGACTGGTTTCAGGGCTCGTGGCGCCACTCAAAGCAGCTGTGCCCCGCTCCAGTGCCATTCTTCCCAGAAGTGCATGAGGAGCTGACGAAATCGTGGGAGGCACCTTTCACTGCCCGGCCCCGACTCCGCAGTTCCCCCGCTCTCACTACCCTCGATGGCGGGGCGGCCAAGGCCTATACGGCGATTCCCCCGGTGGATAAGGCGCTCACGGTGCACTTATGCCCGCAGAGCGCACCACCTGGCGTGGACGCCCTAAGCTCCCATCCAAGCCCTGTAGGCTCACGTCGTCCCTGACGGCTAAGGCCTACAGTGCTGCTGGACAAGCCGCCTCTGCCCTGCACGCCATGGCTCTCCTGCAGGTCCACCAAGCCAAGGCGCTGAAAGAACTGCCCCAGATTTGATGCAGGAACTGCGTTCGGTGACCGACCTCGCCCTCCAGGTGACGAAGGTCACGGTGCGGTCTCTCGGGTGGATGATGGCCACACTAGTGGTCCAGGAGCGCCACCTTTGGCTCAACCTGGTCGAGATGGGCGAGGCCGACAAGACACAGTTCCTTGCTGCCCCTATTTCCCAGGCGGGCCTATTCAGCGACACAGTCGAGGACTTTGCCATGCAGTTCTCGATGGTGAAGCAGCAGACGGAGGCAATCCGGCACATCCTGCCCCGGCGCGGCTCAGGATCCCGCACCCAGTCTGCTCGTCGCCAAGGGCGTCCCCCTGCGGTGACTGCACCGGCTCCACCGCAGCTCGCCCCTTCAGCCCGGCCCCGGTGTGGAGCCCACCACAGAAAGCTGACTCCACCCGTCTCACAGCCGGCGCCGAAGAACCCATGGAGGTCCTCGAAGTGCCCCTGAGACGGGCAACCCAGGGATGAGGGAACCCACTCACGTGGAGCTGGTAGAAAGACCACTCCATCCCCCGGTGGAGGGCCGGGTGGAAAATCTTTTGTTACCTTTTTGTTGATTTCGCCGCACGCCCAAGTGGCTGCGGTACCCAACAGTTCAGCAAAAGAGCGGCTTCCTTCCTCCCTGGGTCACATACCCAGTGTGTATGGTCGTCACCACGACTACCGTCCACTGGCTTTTACTTGCAGAATTGGCCCTTTCCACCCCTGAGCGCCCAGCTGTGGCACACAGCCGCCCCCGATGTGGCAGCCTCCACGAGTTACGAGGACAGGCCTCTTCCTCCCCCGTCCCAGGCTGTTCCGGGGGTGGTCACAAAGAGCCAGGTAAGTGCTTCGATGTCCCTAGACTCAGCACGCCCACGACGTGCTGTGGCACCTCGCGCTCCACCCCGCCTCCGGTACGTCCGACGACGTTGTCCCCTTGGTCCCCCTCACGCGGAATTTGGACGCATAGCTTGCGCTTTCCAATCCGTTGCTGTGGCTGATCCGGACCGTCCGACTCGGCTACGCGATTCAGTTTGCCAGGCGCCCGCCCAGGTTCAGCGGTATTCATTTCACCTTGGTCAAGGGCGAAAACGCTGCCACCCTGCGTGCGGAGATCGCTACCCTCCTACGGAAGGACGCGATAGAACCTGTCCCTCCAGCCGAGATGAAGGAAGGGTTTTACAGTCCCTACATCATCGTACCGAAAAAAGGCGGTGGGTTGCGGCCAATCTTGGACCTGCGAGTACTGAACCGGGCTTTACACAGACTCCCGTTCAAGATGCTGATGCAAAGACACATTCTGATGAGCGTCCAGCATCAAGATTGGTTCGCGGCGGTAGACCTAAAGGATGCGTACTTTCACGTCTCGATCCTTCCTCGACACAGACCCTTCCTGCGGTTCGAGTGTCAGGCGTATCAGGACAAAGTCTTCCCTTTCGGCCTGTCCCTGTCTCTCGCATCTTTACGAAGATCGCAGAGGCTGCCCTTGCCCTGTTAAGGGAGGTGGGCATTCGCATTCTCAACTATCTTGATGACTGGCTAATCCTAGCTCACTCTCGAGACGTGTTATGCGCACACAGGGACCTGGTGCTCTCACACCTCAGCCGACTAGGGCTTCGGGTCAACCTGGAAAAGAGCAAGCTCCTCCCGGTTCAGAGCATCTCTTTTCTCGGTTTGGAGTTTGACTCAGTCTCCTTGAAGGCGCGCCTTACGAACGAGCGCACCCAGTCGGTGCTGGCCTGTTTGAAGGCGTTCAAGCAGGGAACAGCGGTTCCACTGAAACTTTTTCAGAGACTCCTGGGGCATATGGCATCCTCGGTGGTGGCCACCCCTCTCGGGTTGATGCATATGAGGCCGCTTCAGCACTGGCTCCAGACTCGAGTCCCGAGACGGGCATGGCGCCACGGGACACACCTCGTGGCCATTACGTCGGTCTGTCACCGTCTTTTCAGCCCTTGGACTGACCTCTTGTTTCTACGAGCAGGTGTTCCTCTAGAACTGGTCTCCAGGCGCGTCGTGGTCACGACAGACACCTCCATAACAGGCTGGGGCGCTGTTTGCAATGGGCACGTAGCCGCTGGCCTCTGGACGGGTCCGTGACTGCATTGGCACATCAACTGCCTCGAGTTACTGGCAATTCTGCTCGCCCTGCGGAGGATCCGGCCATTGATCCAGGGCAAGCACGTGTTAGTTCGGACGGACAGCACGGCAGTGGTAGCATATGTCAACCGCCAAGGCGGTCTGCACTCTCGCTGTATGTCACAACTCGCCCGCCGTCTCCTCCTCCGGAGTTAGCAGCACTTCAAGTTGCTGCGAGCCACTCACATCCCGGGCAACCTCAACACCACAGCGGACGCGCTGTCACGGCAGGTTTCCCTCAAGGGAGAGTGGAGACTCCACCCTCAGGTGGTCCAGCTGATTTGGAGTCGATTCGGATGGGCACAGGTGGACCTGTTCGCCTCCCAAGAATCCTCCCACTGCCTGCTCTGGAACGCCCTCACCAAGGCTCCCCTCGGCATAGACGCGCTGGCACACAGCTGGCCCCCTGGCCTACGCGAATATACATTTCCCCCAGTGAGCCTGCTTGCACAGACCCTGTGCAAGGTCAGGGAGGACGAGGAGCAGGTCGTCCTGGTAGCACCCTACTGGCCCACCCAGACATGGTTCTCGGACCTCACGCTCCTCGCGACCGCTCCCCCTGGCGAATTCCCCTGAGAAAGGACCTTCTTTCTCAGGGATGGGGAACCCTCTGGCACCCACGCCCAGACCTCTGGAATCTCCATGTCTGGTCCCTGGACGGGACGCGGAAGACCTAAGCGGCCTACCACCCGCGGTGGTAGACACGATCACTCAGGCTAGGGCCCCCTCTATGAGGCGCCTGTATGCCTTTAAGTGGCGTCTATTCGCTAAGTGGTGTTCTTCCCTACCCGAAGACCCCCAAAGATGCGCAGTCGGATCAGTGCTTTCCTTCCTGCAGGAGAGGCTGGAAGGGAGGCTGTCCCCCTCCACCTTGAAGGTGTACGTTGCCGCCATAGCAGCACACCACGACACAGTTGACGGTAAGTCCTTAGGGAAGCACGACCTAATCATCAGGTTCCTAAGAGGCGCCAGGAGGCTGAATCCCTCCAGACCGTGCCTCGTTCCCTCATGGGATCTCTCCATAGTTCTTCAGGGTCTACAGAGAGCCCCCTTTGAGCCTTTACAGTCAGCCGAGCTTAAGGCACTCTCCTTGAAGACTGCCCTCCATGTCTGCGCTCACTTCCATCAAGAGGGTAGGTGACCTACAAGCGTTCTCTGTCAGCGAAACGTGCCTGGAGTTTGGTCCGGGTTACTCTCACGTGATCCTGAGACCCCGACCGGGCTATGTGCCCAAGGTTCCCACCGCCCCTTTTAGGGACCAGGTGGTGAACCTGCAAGCGCTGCCCCAGGAGAAGGCAGACCCAGCCCTGTCGTTGCTGTGTCCGGTGCGCGCTTTACGCATCTATTTGGATCGCACGTAGAGCTTTAGTGTCTCTGAGCAGCTCTTTGTCTGCTTTGGTGCACAGCAGAAAGGAAGCACTGTCTCCAAGCAGAGGATCGCCCACTGGCTCGTTGACGCCATAACTATGGCATAACTCACCCAAAACATGCCGCCCCTGGTAGGGCTACAAGCCCATTCTACCCGTGGTGTAGCGGCTTCTTGGGCCCTGGCCAGAGGTGCCTCTCTAACAGACATTTGCAGAGCAGCGGGCTGGGCAACACCCAACACCTTTGCAAGGTTCTACAACCTCCGGGTGGAACAGGTTTTGTCCCAGGTAGTGGCACGCAACACAAGCGGATAAGCCCGGGATAGCTGGCCGGGTGTATCGCTTGCACATATCGCCTTCCCACCTCCTTTTGAGCTGAAGACGTGCGCCGTTAATTCCCAGTAGTGTTCACAAACTTTGTTCCCTAGTTGACTTCCTCCGAGCCCTGTGGCAGTCGAGTTTTCGGAGAGACTCACTGCCGGCCCAGTACACGCGCAAACTAAGAGCCCGGTTCTGGGGTAGGTGCTCCGCATGTGGCGGTTCCCTGTAAGGCTAACCTCATGCGATCTATATCCTCCATAGGAACCCCTAGTGTCACTACATCGACACCAACGTTGAGTGAGTGACAGATAGGGAACGTCATGGTTACTGGTGTAACCTCCGTTCCCTGATGGAGGGAATGAGACGTTGTGTCCCTCCTGCCACAACGCTGAACTACCCGCTGAAATGGCCGGACCTTATATCGGCTCCTCAGCATAAAACCTGAATGAGTGGTTGCATACCAGCTCCTTTTATACCCGTATGTCCGGGGAAGTGGCATGCAAATACCACTCGCCAATTTTCATTGGCTTTTTATCAAAGACCAGAGGTGTCTCGGGCTCCCATGAGTGACCCCTAGTGTCACTACGTCTCGTTCCCTCCATCAGGGAACGGAGGTTACACCAGTAACCATGACATTTCCAATTATCTGTTGTCCAATGTCTGTGTTTCTTTGCCCACTCTAACCTTTTAATTTTGTTTTTCTGTTTCAAAAGTGGCTATTTCTTTGCAATTCTTCCTATAAGGCCTTCACCCTAAGTCTTCTCTTTACTGTTGTACATGAAACTGGTGTTGAGCGGGTAGAATTCAATGAAGCTGTCAGCTGACGACATGTGAGGTGTCTATTTCTCAAACTAGAGACTCTGATGTACTTATCCTCTTGTTTAGTTGTACATCTGGCCTTCCACATCTCTTTCTGTCCTTGTTAGAGTCAGTTGTCCTTTGTCTTTGAAGACTGTAGTGTACACATTTGTCTGAAATCTTCACTTTTTTGGCAATTTCAAGCATTGTATAGCCTTCATTCCTCAAAACAATGATTGACTGACAAGTTTCTAGAGAAAGCTGTTTCTTTTTTTACCATTTTTGCCCTAATATTGACCTTAAGACATGCCAGTCTATTGCATACTGTGGCAACTCAAAAACAAACACAAAGACAATGTTAAGCTTCATTTAACAAAACAAATAGATTTCAACTGTGTTTGATATAATGGCAAGTCATTTTCTAGTACCAAATGAGCAATTTAGCATGATTACTCAAGGATAAAGTGTTGGAGTGATGGCTGCTGGAAATGGGTCTGTCTAGATTTGATCAAAAATGACTTTTTTCAAATAGTGATGGTGCTGTTTTTTACATCAGTAATGTCCTGACTATACTTTGTGATCAGTTGATGCCACTTTGGTGATAAAATACCAATTTCCTTCTGAAACAGCAAAATCTGTACATTATTCCAAACTTTTGGCCGCCAGTGTGTGTGTGTGTATACATATTTATATATACATAGAGAGAGAGTGAGAGAGTTTAAGAGTTCAATTAAGGCAGAATATAAACAAAACTCACTTCTTTCACATTATTGACATATAGTTATTATATTATGCCATCTTAATGATTTCTGTTGGCATCATGTCTGTAGCACAGAAACAAAATAATAATAATAATAATGAATTCAAATCAATCAGGATGTGTCACTATTAGAAACTCCATTTATAATTTACTTAAAAACATAAAATCATTTTTTTTTATGAGTTGAAGTTGAATTTGCTCACAAAGTGATTAAAGAGCAGTTTTCAATGTTTAAAGAAATCTGTATCACTATCTGTAAACAATGATGAATAATTGAAAATGATAAACAATACCTGTTTCGGCAGCTGAAGTGTCATCTTTAGTGTTGTCTTTAATGTCTGTAAAGAGATTTTAAAACTACTGGTAATAGATTCTTAATAGATGTACATTTGCAAACATTTATTTCATTATAAACAACAATAAATGCTCTTAAACTTCACCTGTAAAGTTAACAGTGAATTCTACTAGATTTATGTCCACAGGCCATTTGCAAAAAAAAATACAATTTTGTTGTCGTTGTTGCATTCAGAGTGTAAGGACATGTGATGCTGGTCTTCTGTTCACAGGAATTTTTAGGGAATTCTTTTCTACAGATTTCGGCAGGATTATAAAACTTGTACAATTCCATGCAGCAGTTACTGCACTGATAAGAGATACTGCAGGTAAGATTTAATGTCTCTCCCACTTTTCCAGTCACATCTTCACAGGTTATATTGAATCCATCTGAAAAATAGTTTGTGTGTATATCAATTTAATACAGCAATTAAACACAAATACACACAGTATAGACCTAACTTTCTCATCTTAAGACATTCAAAGAACATATCCAGACTTGTTGTGTTCAGTACATTATGATTTGTTACAATGTGACACAAGGCATGACAAGACAAATTTTAATCGGACATTTTAAATCAGATACAATAGTCTGGTGATGTAATACATCAGTTAATATACCGCATCACTGCCCTCGTACATGAATTAAAAAGTCATTCTTCTTTTCTGAGCCACAAAACACAACGACACAAGACACAAGTTTTTCCCCAACTGCCAAATGTAGTTATAAGAATTTATTTCCAAGAATTATCTTACTAAAGCACTCATCTTCACAGACAGTTTGGAAAGTCCCGACCAGTATAAGCAGGAGCACAAAACTTACAGAACCCATGGTTTTATTTCTGAAATAAAAAAGACAAACATTTACACCTGAAGTTAAACTTAACTAGTACTCAAGACATTAGAAATATCAGCAGAAATATCACAATTTAGAAATTATTAAAAGTTTGCAAACTTGTATGAAAACAATAGTGTAAAAGTACTCAAACAATGATCAGTAATAAACCCACAGCAAAGAGCATCTATCACTGACCAACTTCACAATCCTACACAATTTGTTTCCACAATTAAGTGCATGTTACATTATGTCCTCATATGTTTAAATATCAGAAACAAGGCTTGCTGGATTACATTCAAATATATTCATATTAGGACCAGTCTTTCACTTGTGTTCTTAAAAATATAAACGACATTATCTTGTGATTAACTTTACATCATTTTGAATTAAAGTTTTGTGTGTGTGTGTCTGTGTGTGTGTGTGTGTATGTGTGTGTGTGTGTATGTGTGTGTGTGTCTGTGTGTGTCTCTCTGTGTGTATCTGTCTCTGTGTGTGTGTGTGTGTGTGTGTGTGTGTGCTGTGTGTGTGTGTGTGTGTCTGTCTCTGTGTGTGTGTGTGTCTGTCTGTCTGTGTGTCTGTCTGTGTGTCTTTTTACATCATGATGGCGCCACAGATGGCCGCCTCAGTGTGGAGCGCTTCTATTGTTTTGTTATTTTTGTTTGTTTGTCCTCTGTTTAGTCATCTTTTTTCAGTCAGTTTTACCAGAGACGAACTGCTGAACATTCGACAGCATACACCAGTCAATATTTTCCCAGATTTTGAATATTCTAACGTTTTGTTTGACATTCCGGACGGAGGTACGGCTGTGTTGTTCAAGCGCGCTAGGAGACACAGGTGAGGGAGACGAGCAGGTGCACTGGTCAAGCTCCGTTGGCGCGGCTTTCGAACAACACTGCCGAGCATTCATCTAGCAAATCTCTGCTCTCTCCCTAACAAAACGGACAAACTACATCTCCTCACCTGCACAAACAAGGACTTTTCAAACACTGTTGCCTTGTGCTTCACAGAAACCTGGCTGAGTGAAGCCATTCTGGACAGTGCATTACATATGCCGGGCTTTCAGCTGTTCAGAGCAGATCGCATCGCGGTGTTAACGGGGAAAACAAGAGGCAGTGGAACATGCTTTTACATCAATGAAAGTTGGTGTACAGATGTAACAATGTTAAAGAGGATGTGCTGTCCTAATTTGGAAGCACTCTTTATTAACTGTAAGCCTTTCTACTCACTGTGGGAGTTTTCCTTGTTTATTTTGATGAGTGTGTATATCGCGCCAAACGCGTGTGTGAACGCAGCCCTGCAACAGCTGGCTGATCAAATCACAGACATGGAACAACAATATCCGGACTCAGTTATTATTATTCTTGGGGATTTTAACAAAGCAAACCTCACACCTGAACTGCCCAAATACAAACAGCACATTACATGCCCCACCAGAGACAAGAACATACTGGATCACTGATACACAACAATAAAGGATGCATATCGCTCTGTCCCTAGAGCAGCTTTGGGACTCTCTGATCACTGTTTGGTTCATCTTCTTCCAACCTACAGACATAAAGTAAAATCTGCTAAGCCTGTATTAAGGACTGTAAAGAGATGGACCAACGAAGCAGAGCTGGAACTACAAGCCTGCTTTGACTGCACTGATTGGAGTGTTTTTGAGGCTGCAGACACCAATCTGGATGAGCTCACAGATACTGTTACATCATATATCAGTTTTTGTGAGGATATGTGCATTCCTACTAGGACTAATTTAACATTTAACAAAGACAAACCGTGGCTTACAGCAGAACTCAGGCAGCTTCGTCAGGCCAAAGAGGATGCTTACAGAGTTGGGGATAAAGTTTTGTACAATCAGGCCAGGAACACACTGAATAAGGGCATCAGAGTGGTAAAAGAAGATACTCTGAGAAGCTGAAAAAGTTTTCAGCTAACGACCCTGCATCAGTGTGGAGTGGCATGAAACAACTTACGAATTACAGGACTCCTGCCCCCAACCCTGTGGTGGACCAACAACTGGCTGACGACCTGATTGTGTTCTACTGTAGATTTGAAAGACCCAATCTCACACCCCACACCCACTCTGACCTTCACTTCACACAAACACCAACACCTCCTACAACCCCCTCCTCCCCCTCCTGCTACTCAACCTGCACTTAAGATCTGTGAAGATGATGTGAGACGCGTCTTTCGACAACAAAGGATAAGGAAAGCACAGGGCCCAGATGGCGTTTCACCTGCATGTCTTCGATCCTGTGCTAACCAGCTGGCCCCCATCTTCACACAGATCTTCAATAGATCACTGGAGCAGTGTGAAGTCCCATGCTGCTTCAAACGTTCCAATATCATCCCCATCCCAAAGAAACCAAAAATCACAGGACTTAATGACTACAGACCTGTCACCCTGACGTCTGTGGTCATGAAATCATTGAGAGACTGGTGTTGGCCCACCTGAAGAACATCACTGGACCCTTTCTAGATCCCCTTCAATTTGCTTATCGAGCAAACAGGTCTGTGGATGATGCAGTCATCATGGGATTGCATCATATCCTGCAACATATGGACAGACCAGGGACATATGAAGGATCCTTTTTGTGGACTTCAGTTCAGCTTTCAACACCATCATCCCAGCTATACTCCAGAATAAATTACACCAACTCTCTGTTCCCATGTCTATCTGTCAGTGGATTACCAGCTTTCTGACAGACAGGCAGCAGCTTGTGAGACAGGGGAAACTCACTTCTAGCCCCTGTACAATCAGCGCTGGTGCCCCCCAGGGATGTGTGCTCTCCCCACTACTCTTCTCCCTCTACACCAATGACTGCATCGCCAAGGACCCCTCTGTCAAGCTCCTGAAGTTTGCAGATGACACCACTGTCATCGGCCTCATCCGAGATGACGATGAGTCTGCATACAGAAGGGAGGTTAAACAGCTGGCTGTCTGGTACAGTCAAAACAACCTTGAGCTGAACACGCTCAAAACGGTGGAGATGATTGTGGACTTTAGGAGGAACACCCCAACACTGACCCCCCCCTCACCATTCTAAAGAGCATTGTGGCAGCAGTGGAGTCATTCAGGTTCCTGGGCACTACCATCTCACAGGACCTGAAGTGGGAGACACACATTGACTCCACTGTGAAAAAGGCCCAGCAGAGGTTGTACTTCCTTCACCAGCTGAGGAAGTTCAACCTGCCACAGGCACTGCTGATACAGTTCTACTCAGCAGTCACTGAGTCTGTCCTCTGCACTTCAGTAACTGTCTGGATTGGTTCAGCTATGAAATCAGACATCAGAAGACTACAAAGGACAGTTCGGACTGCTGAGAGGATTATTGGTTGCCCCCTGCCCCCCCTTCAAGAACTATACACTTCCAGAGTGAGGAAAAAGGCTGGAAAAATCACTCTGAACCCACTCACCCTGCCCACTACATTTTTGAACTGTTGCCTCAGAGCTCTGAGCACCAGAACCGTCAGGCACAGGAACAGTTTTTTCCCTCAGGCTATCATCTCATTAACAGTTAAATTGCCCCATTGAGCAATAACTATGTGCAATACACAGTTTAGTCTTTCTTATATTTATCCAACACATCCAACCTCTTCTGCCATTTCACTCCTCTGGGAAAAAAAAAAAAAAAACATTTTCACTGTACATAACAGATTGTATTAGATTTGCACTACCCATGTGTATGTGTGTATGTATGTGTGTGTCTGTAGGTATGTGTATAATTATTTTTTCTTTTTTATTATTATCTATGTCTTGCTGCTGTTTTTGTATTGTTGTACACTGGAAGCTCCTGTCACCAAGACAAATTCCTTGTATGTGTATGCATACTTGGCAATAAAGCTCATTCTGTGTGTGTGTGTGTGTGTGTGTGTGTTCACATTCTTGCATCTTTTTTTTAATTTAAGCCTGTTTGAAGTTTTTTATCTAATGAGCACGAGATTATGGAATAGCACAGAATAATCACAACAGAAACTTTATTATGCACCAAAATACATTTGTGACAAAATATCCAACAACACAGTTTCAAAGCGTCACAAGTGAAAACAGAAGAATATAATACAAATATTTATGGTTGTTCTTTCATTTACCAGATACCGGAAACAAATCAATGTCTGTAATTATTCTGAACAAAACACACGATATAATCTATAAATTGTTGTGAAAAGATGAATATAAGTATAAGCATAATTACCTTTGTGAAAACATAGTTTAGATGAATGAAATCCGGGGAGCAGAATAATCCGTGTATCATTCCTTCATTTAATATTCAATTAATAATCCAAAATCCGAAAAAACACTTTTTATATAATTATTCGTTTACAAAACCAATATTAAAAAACAAACAGGCTAATGACATGTTTCTCGTACTTTCGATTTTATACTCCAGTTAAGAATTGTCCCGGGACACTGTGAGTTTTGATGATGTGATTTCACTAATATATGGTTTGAATATTTGATCTGAAACGCCCCTTTCTTCTGATTGGTCAAATGCACCATCGTCTTTCACTTTTCTTTTTATCCTGTGAGACAGAATAACAGTTCATATTAATTCATCTCAGTTAATATTAAATTCTTTACCATTTACTCTCCAAAACTCGCCGCGTTTATTGCAGTTGAGCTATCTCTCTCATCAAACAGTCAGATTTATCAGACAGCCCTACACATAAACCTGCTGTCTTGGTTTTAAATGAGATGATGAAAATAACCATTCATTCATAAGACTATTGAAGCATGACTACACTGTAAAGACAGGATTACCTTTAATTGCGGAGTAAAGTTAGTTTTAGTTTCGATATTCGTTGGCTATTCGCCTGTTGCGTAAGGGACCGTCTGAAAACTCCACCCACAACTAAAACGTCACTGGCGTCAGAGCACTTATTTATTTGACTATTGACTCGCATGCTCTATCTAAAACACACACACACACGCGCGCGCGCGTTGTAGATCACCAGTGATGACTGTGCATATGAGTGTACAGTATTTACTTATATTATGAAAAAAAAAAAAAAAATCACTAAAATTAACAGTTAGTCTATCCAATGGGAATGTACTACAAGTTTTGGAATGTGAAAAAAACATTTTGGTAAATTTTCAGATGGTCCCTTAAATACACTAAGAAATGAAAGCGCATCGGAGCATTCAGTCATAATTCTGCAGCCACACCAACTGACAAGAGTGCAGTGTTTTATGTCTGTATATTATAGTCAGTGTTGTGTAATTAATTACTGTAATTAAATTATTTTTCATTGAAAAAGTAAGGGATTACTCTTCATTTTTCAGTAATTTAATTACAGTTACTTCTGATGTAAATGTGTTAAATGCTGTATAGACTATAGAACAATTCTATATAACAATTTAAAATCGAAATTCAACATCTAATGTTAAAATGTAAGTTTTCTAATTTAACGCTGCCCCCTTAAATTCTTTGTCCAGTTCATTAATAATTTATTTGATTTTATATGATTTATTAGAAAGAATTAAAAGAACAGTTTCATGTCTATTCTTGTATTTTTCATCTGGTCGAGGTTGATCAGGGTTCTAGAAAGTAATTAGTAATAAGTAATGCAATTACTTTTTAGACAGAGTAATTAGTACAGTAAAAATTACTTCTTTAGAGTAACTTACCCAACACTGATTACAGTTATATACTCTTTGATGACTGTAAGTCCACCGTGACGTGGTACATGACTTGTAAAATCAGGACTGTCCCTGGTTTTAAAGTGAGGTCTGGTCACCCTAACTGTGAATGCCAGCCAATTCTCCAGTGCAGTGTCGACCACCAGTGCCCAACTGATCAGCTGCACTGGTACCACTTATAAATGAATGGTTGTGTAACACTAAGAAGAATAACTTTGAAAATACATTTGGCATACAGAGCATGGGGAGGCCCCTGACAGATGCCTGGCCCCCCCATGTGCCCCACTACTCACATACTCACATACCCCCCTCCCCCCAAACGATATAACACTCGCACCCCAGACTGAACACTGTACCCTGCCCACTGTGAAAAAATCATGGCACTGCTCCTGCCTGTCTGCATTCAGTGAATATTTTACGGTTGTGTGCTGTGTCTGACTACTTGAGAGAGATAGCGCAGCTGCAATAAACGTGGCGAGTTTTGGGGAATAAATGGTAAAGAATTTAATATTAACAGAGACTAATAATCTGAACAATTAAACAGTAGAGAACAGCACAGCAAAAAAACAAGAGGTTTCAGAAATTAATGTTTAGAGAGTATCACAAGTCTTTAATAATTTAAATACACTGTATAAATCAATAAAGAAAGAGCAATACATCACATGTGAAAATTATTACATTAATTCAATTAAACAAACATTTCTTTTTCATGTTTAAGCTATATATAATATACAAATAATATATGTTTTGCTACGGAATTCGTCAATCAGTTCGAGATTTATTAAAAGAGCTCGTTTAAGGGTGTCAATGTACACCTGCGTCAGACAGACACTTTTGGAGGGTCTTGGCTGCGTTGAGTCATAAACATAACGTTTTAAGGTCGCTGTCTTCGGATTTGCACTCCATCAAGCTGTTTGTATGCTAGAATGTGTTCTTATCGGGCGTTTTCCAAACGGCATTTTTGCGCCTTTGAAGGGCACTTCGGAAAGGGGACGCCACTCGTTCCAAACAAAAGTAAGAAAGCGTATTGTTTCACAAAGTGCCCTTTTACAAGACATTTAGTGAAGGGTATGTTCAAACTGTAATGCCATGCTCTTTTTAGAGAGCCCACATTAAGAGCTTTGTCCTTTGTAGTGAGTAGGGCATAGGGATGATCACTTTCGATTGGAAATTACCCATCTTGTGTTGTTTGCTCTGGATGAGTGTGGTTTGTTCTCTGCGCATTGCCTATACAGCGAGTTTCGCTTACTGCCCCCTGGAGAAAACAGATGGTACTGCAAGCTTGAATTGCTCAGATATAAGGAACATTGCTTATTACGGTCCAGGGACATGATACATTTGGTAAATTTGTTTAACGCATTATTTTTTGTATAATTAATCACACTGAATTAACATGTTAAGTCGACAGCCCTAATCAGGACTATTTGAAAAGTCTGTAGTGATCAGATTTGATACACCAGTTTCATTCTTAAACACTAAAATAATGTATTTTCTGTTATTTAAAGTTAGCAATATGCTGACAAGTGGTTGAAGAGCTGTTTTCTACGTTTCAGATGATCTGTCACAGTAAACTGTGGTCAAAAATTATGAGTTAAACAATACCTTTCTTGACATACACTTCATGTCCATTTTCAGGTTCTGGAAAACAGATTTTAAAATCCTGGTTAATAAAATTAAGTACATTTTCAAACATACAGTATATTGCATAATAAGGTTATTTAGAGTTTTACTGTACCTGTTATGTTCACAGTGAATTCTGTTGTTGGCGTTTCACATGTTGTTTGTAGAAAGAATCTGATTTTTTTTTGTCATGGATTCATTTAGAGTGTAAATTTGTGTGAAGCTGGTTCTTCGTTCACAGTACTTGTCAGGAAATGTCTTTTTATAGATTTCCTGTCATCATCTGCATAGTTAAACATATACATTCTAATGCTGCATTTATTGGAGAGCAAAAAGATGCTGCAGGAAAGAGTTAAATCTTCCCCCACAGTTCCAGTAACATTTTGACAGGTTGCAATCAGGAGATCTGAAAAAGAACAGTTTATATCAATTTCTTAGTGCAAATGAAAAAAATTACTAATTTTACATGTTTCAAGAAATTTAACGAATATAACATATCCAGACATTTTGTGCTAGTTATCAAGATGAAAATACAGGCAAAGTGTCAGGCTCAAAGTGACTCCACATTAGAGAACCGATTAAAAAATCAATTACTGTACAGTATTTTTTTGGTGATATTTGATTTCTGGTAACGTACAGTGCATCCGGAAAGTATTCACAGTGCTTCACTTTTTCCACGTTTTGTTATGTTACAGCCTTATTCCAAAATGGATTAAATTCATTATTTTCCTCAAAATTCTACAAACAATACCCCAAAATGACAACGTGAAAGAAGTTTGTTTAAAATCTTTGCAAATTTATTAAAAATAAAAAACGAAAAAAATCACATGTACATAAGTATTCACAGCCTTTGCCATGACACTCAAAATTGAGCTCAGGTGCATCCTGTTTCCACTGATCATCACTGAGATGTTTCTACAACTTGATTGGAGTCCACCTGTGGTAAATTCAGTTGATTGGACACGATTTGGAAAGGCACACACCTGTCTATATAAGGTCCCACAGTTAACAGTGCATGTCAGAGCACAAACCAAGCCATGAAGTCCAAGTAATTGTCTGTAGACCTCCGACACAGGATTGTATCGAGGCACAGATCTGGGGAAGGGTACAGAAAAATGTCTGCAGCATTGAAGGTCCCAATGAGCACAGTGGCCTCCATCATCCGTAAATGGAAGAAGTTTGGAACCACCAGGACTCTTCCTAAGAGCTGGCCGCCCGGCCAAACTGAGCGATCGGGGGAGAAGGGCCTTAGTCAGGGAGGTGACCAAGAACCCGATGGTCACTCTGACAGAGCTCCAGCATTTCTCTGTGGAGAGAGGAGAAACTTCCAGAAGAACAACCATCTCTGCAGCACTCCACCAATCAGGCCTGTATGGTAGAGTGGCCAGACGGAAGCCACTCCTCAGTAAAAGGCACATGACAGCCCACTTGGAGTTTGCCAAAAGGCACCTGAAGGACTCTCAGACCATGAGAAACAAAGATTGAACTCTTTGGCCTGAATGGCAAGCATCATGTCTGGAGGAAACCAGGCACCGCTCATCACCTGGCCAATACCATCCCTAGAGTGAAGCATGGTGGTGGCAGCATCATGCTGTGGGGATGTTTTTCAGCGGCAGGACTGGGAGACTAGTCAGGATCGAGGGAAAGATGAATGCAGCAATGTACAGAGACATCCTTGATGAAAACCTGCTCCAGAGCGCTCTGGACCTCAGACTGGGGCGAAGGTTCATCTTCCAACAGGACAACGACCCTAAGCACACAGCCAAGATAACAAAGGAGTGGCTCCGGGACAACTCTGTGAATGTCCTTGAGTGGCCCAGCCAGAGCCCAGACTTGAACCCGATTGAACATCTCTGGAGAGATCTGAAAATGGCTGTGCACCGACGCTCCCCATCCAACCTGATGGAGCTTGAGAGGTCCTGCAAAGAAGAATGGTAGAAACTGCCCAAAAATAGGTGTGCCAAGCTTGTAGCATCATACTCAAAAAGACTTGAGGCTGTAATTGGTGCCAAAGGTGCTTCAACAAAGTATTGAGCAAAGGCTGTGTTTTTTTTGTTTGTTTTTTTTTTTTCGTTTTTTATTTTTTATAAATTTGCAAAGATGTCAAACAAACTTCTTTCACGTTGTCATTATGGGGTATTGTTTGTAGAATTTTGAAGGAAAATGATTAATTTAATCCATTTTGGAATAAGGCTGTAACATAACAAAATGTGGAAAAAGTGAAGCGCTGTGAATACTTTCCGGATGCACTGTATTTTATTGCACTATTTATTAATGACCGTGTTTATCTTTGTGTGACCCCACGTAGAGTGCCGTAACCCGGGTTTGAAAATTAGTGGGGTGCCAAAACTTGTACCACAATTACAATAATGTTTTTACACAATGATGTTGTGAAACATTAGTTATTAAAGTTAATGGAATAGCATAGCCTTCATCATGGCCAGTGTTCACATAGATGACATATTTCATAATGTAGTCTAGATGGGGTACTAATGTAGCATGCTACTGTTTTTGAATGTTTCAGATAATGTCATGATGATCATCAGGGCTGGATTAAGACTACTACTTTTTCCTCTGTGACATATGTGCTATTTTTCATGTTTTCTAAAGTCATAGAATAGCTGTTTGTGATGAATGAACCGAAATTGCGAAACCTTTTCCTTTGAGACCCAAAACATTCTTCCTCCAGGGGGAAGAAAACCAAATCCTCCACTGATCTCAGGATGTTTTTATATCTAATTGGAGACATTTTTAAACTGGATAGTAGTTTTTATTTAAAAAAAAAAAAAATGATAGTTGCAATGATTCGTACCTGTGTTTGGAAACCCACTATATAATAATTTCTCATCCAGTGATAATAAACAATCCTGACCAGCGCTGATTTGGCTTCGCTATAAGCAACGCATCATTTAATTTCATTTAAGATGACTGATCCCAGTTCAAGAGTCTCTGTGCTGTCAAAACTTTCAATGTATGGAGTCATGTGAAAAAACAACATGGTGCTGACCACAGCGGAGTTTGTCTTTGGGAGAAACGGCAACAAAACTACATCTGGTAAGAAACCTAAAGTTTTTACAATGAAACCTGTGAGTCTCTAGTTTCATCCGATATGCCATTTTTTTTAAATTTAAGCAATTTATTGTGAAAAAACATGCTGTTAAACACAATGTACACTAATGTATACTTAAGCACATTTTTTCCCTTAGAAATCCTATATTTACTGTGGATTATCACATTGTGAATCAATGGGTTCATCCAAAAGCTGGAAAATGTTGCTTTCAGAGTCTTTATATGGAGTTAGGATGAAAATAAGGTGCATTTCAAACTGTTCTGAGACCAGTGCAGACAGAAAGCACACTGGAGGTTCAGTCATTCACTAAATAGGGAGCATCCTACTGTAAGATTGGTGTCAGGAGTGGAAGAAAGGAGACACAGGAGTAGATTCTTATCATCTTTTAATAATAATCGCTGGAGTGGAAACAAACGATCAGGCACAACATGCTAACATAACACAACAATAAATCTAAACTTAACTCAACGTATCACTTCAAGGACTGACTGAAGGATCATCACTTCAAGGATGAACAAAACTAGAGGGTGTGTATATATATATATATATATATATACACAGGGAAACTAATGAGGGAATGGAAGGCAGGTGCGGATGATGATGAGCAGATAGAAGTGATTAGGGCAGTGAATTCTGGGAAACGCAGTGCAGGGGAAAACTTCAAAATAAGAGTCCTTGAAGAAAATGAGGGAGACAGACTGTGACACCTATAGCTCTGAGCTAAGTGCATTCACTCCTAAAATCCGACCAAAAGTTCAGTTTCAGGCTGCAGATGATGTTTGTACCACTCAACATGTTTAGCAGACACAGGACAATGGTAATTGGTACATAGATTCAGATTCAGAATTTAAGATGTATAATTTGGCAGCAAGGTTGGCAGTGATTGGATGATGCTGGCCAATACTTTGAATCAGAATTATTTATGTCTATTTCCCAAAAAAATAAATAAATAACCATCACTCTTGGAAACACAACAAACAATTAGATCAAAAATCTGACTTTCTATAGTTTAGTACTATTTAAAATTTCACAACTCATATGTGGACATAATTTATTTATTTATTTATTTATTTATTTATTTTTTTTTAGGGGCCACAGTTACAGATCAAAAGGGGAATGGAAAATGGACACTGCAGTCATTCCTGGGTCTCAGGAGGTTAAACGTTTCTGCACATAACATCTTTCTCTTTCTCAGTGTTTTCCTCCAACTGTCTGCATCAGATATACAGTAGTTTACTATAAAATAAAGTCTATCAGCCCTTTTTAACATTGGAGTAGATTACTGATTGAATATTAGACTGTGTACCTGTTCTATGTAAACATCTTGATTTTTAAGTGCTTATTGTGCTAAATATGAAAGTATAAACAAATTAATTGCAAAATGTATCATTACCGCTGATAATAAATTTCACTTCATTCATTCAGCTATTTATTGTGTATAAGATCTTTAAACATTAAGACTGCATCTCAGTTTATATTACAGGAATAAATTCAAGAGCTTTTGGATTGAAGAAACGTGTGAATCTTGAAATATGTTTTTAACATTTAAAATGTTAAATGCTTCTTCAATTGGACTAAAAGCATTTAACATTTGTCTTTGATTTAGCCCGCCCACAAAAACTCCTTCCTGCAGGGCAAGTTTTACAAGAACAACTTCTTGTCTTACCATCATCAGACTGCTCCACATCCACAATGAACAGCTGCAAGACATTTACGAAAGAGGACAACAAGTACTAAGAATTCAGACAACTTTCAAAGCTCGAAGGCATTACAGGACGTAAAGCATAATTAGCATTTTATTGAATACAGAATCTGCTAATAATACAGTAAAAAAAATAAATAATAATTATTGCATAAATCTTCTTCTACATCATAACTGAACTTTACTTTACTTCAGGACACGCAAAGAGCTTAACCCCTTCGATGTCACCAACAAATAACACCATAAGCCTATGTGGTTTAATTACTTTCACTTAACATTGTTTATTTGTGTTTGTACTGACAGAGAATTCTGTTAAAATGATTTTGCATGGCTTCACAAACCACAAGTACCTGCACAAATTTTAATATGTAATGATTGTTCCCAATGTGACACAAGCAAATATATATAAAAGGTTCACTTTCTAAATGATGAATTGTCCTGCCCCCAAAATTGAGCAATAGCTTGAACTCGTGTCATATTTCTTTCCAGACCAAATGTCTTTGATTACATACACTGAAAATGCTGAAAAATATTTAAGTGCTGGCAGAGCCTCTTTTGGAGATTCTGCCCACATTTGAAAATCTCCAGCCTGTAGCTGTACTTACTTGGAAAAGTTCGACCATCAAAAACTAATCATCACTTGATTTATTCCATCCTTATTTGAATGCAAGAAACTGGCATGGGATAGTTCTACATCATCAAATCAACAGACATCTGGAGCACACGTGCCCTTAAAGGAACAGTTCACCCAAAAATGAAAATTCTCTCATTATTCACTTACACTGATGCCATCCATCCCAGATGTGTATGACTGTCTTTCTTCAGCAGAAAACAAATGAATATTTTTAGAAGAAGATAGATAGAGCTCTGTGTGATGTAAGAAACTTGACATGCATGTGAAAGGTCTACCAAATATCATCGGGATATAACTATCTGGAACACATTTGCCCTAAATAGAACCTACTCCAAACTGTCATCTGTTCTACATTAGACAATGACTCGATTCACAACATTGACAAAAGAAAATATTTTCTCTCAAATATAGCTTTGAGCAGCAATTACTGGGCCAACACTGTAAAGCTAAGATTGGTCTACACACTACAAGATTAAAGCATTTTTAAAGACATTTAGAGACTCTAGTTTTTTGATGTGTTGCCGATGTTGTGGTGCACACTTTACTGACTGCACAACTATTTGCAGTCTATGTGTGTGAATTACAAGATCATTCTCCTCTCCGACTATAGTTACGACCTGGAAATTCATTCTCACTCAAACTCACCCAATATGTCATGACAAGTCGTAAGAATAGTAAGAGATGGTGAAATCATAAGAAACCGTACGAGTTGGCTAGCAAAAAATGTATGACTTGTATTGCTGTTTACCACAGAAGGAAATAGCATTCTGGTGATTTATCACAAGTTTAACGAGATTCATTTTTATTGTAGGATTTTTTGATTAGGCTGATTTTTGATCATTATCAGCATACTGGTTCGCCTGTAAATGCACTCACTGAATCAGTAAGCAACACGAGACCAAAATGTTTTTTTTAAACACAACGGAAGTTCTTATTTAGTTGGCAACACCATTAACTCAGCAGAGAGTCGAGTCGGTCTGGTTATAAACATCCGTCTGCTGCCAGACACAGACTCCATCCAATCTCAACAAACCT
Source organism: Myxocyprinus asiaticus (assembly GCF_019703515.2). Classification (NCBI taxonomy): domain Eukaryota; kingdom Metazoa; phylum Chordata; class Actinopteri; order Cypriniformes; family Catostomidae; genus Myxocyprinus; species Myxocyprinus asiaticus. The sequence goes on from NC_059375.1 coordinate 41,493,581, forward strand.
CTCACAATTTCTTCCAGAATTAGTCTGTGTAATGTGTTTTACACAAACAGAATAAAAAATGCATACAAAGATAACAGCTGTGTAGTTTATTTTTCACCAACTGAACTGGTTTCACTGGTGTATCTTCACCTATTCTTTAAAATATAGGTAGAGAAAAATATTGGAGCAATTTAGGGGAATAAAATAAAAATAAACAAAAACAAAATTGCAAACATCAGTTATATCACTGTTCACTGAATGCAAAATTGTTAATGAAAACATTCTTTAAAAGTACTTTACAAAAAGGACAATAATTCATTGTTTTTGTATCATTTATCATAGAGTTAATTTAAGCCTTCCTTATATTCTGATCATACAGATCAATAACCCATTGTAATTTCACAGAAATGAATATAAAACATAAAAATGTGGAGTCAATTAAGAGTTTATGCTTTACAAAACCTAAATCCAAAGTCTCGGAATAGTAGTTCCATGTACAACAATAGCTAACTCATGTTTTCAATGTAATGCTATTTTATTAACTTTTTTCTTTTTGTTTCTTTTCAATGTGTAGATCTGAAAGGCATCATCTTTCATGAATTGAAATGTGACACAAAATGAATCGCTTTCATATTGTTGATATACTGCAATTATACAAAGCTTTCTTTATATCTGTTAGTACGTTTGAAGAACAGAAACACCCTTTCCTGGAATTCAGTTGGGCTGTGTTTCATCATTGTGTGAATGTTAGTATGATGATAAAACTGCTTACAATAGCCACAATGACAGCGATCTTAAATCCACGATCCTCTGCTTGATCTAGTTGATCTGTTTCTAAACAAAATTAAGAATAATACATACAGGCGCTTTCAAATTCAGTTATGTCATTGATTAAATCATAAAAAAAGGCATTTTTTTATAAGCAGGTATTGCTAAAAACATCAGTTCACAGGTAACAGTTGCTGAAAGTGATTTTAGCCATTCTAGAATTTCCCCTAGTTGAGCTGTTGGATTAGATATGACCCTTTTTCCAAAACCCCGAACTCCAAAGATACCAAATGAGCTTTATTTAGACCGACACAAGCAGAAGCTGTTGTCAAAAACAACAGAAGCAAAATAGCGCCCTCAACTGACAACTGTTATGAGCAACATGGCATAAAAATGGCATAAGCCTCAATTATTCGCTGCAACTACAATACTCTAAGAATTATTTTTAATTTTTATTTTATTTTGATGCTCTGTACTTACCTGGTTCAATTTCATGTAAGTTGTTTTTGATAAAAAAACAATACTCTGAGAAAGTGCAAAATGGTTGACAGACAGAAAGCATCATTGTCCGCGGCTCGTGGACACATTTTTGTTTGCAGTTTACAGTCTAGAGCTGTTACAGAGACTGGAGAGATATCTCAGGACACTTATTTCACTAATATCTTTCAGGGAGTAGTAGAGCTGCACGATTCTGGATAAACTGAGAATCACGATTGTTTTTGCCAAGAATACAGATCATGATTCTGAAGAAAAAAATGCTTATTCAGTGATTTACAAAACCTGGACATGAGGGTAACAAAAGTAACATGCAATTTACTAGAGGTTCTGACAAAATGCTCTTTGCTTCAATCTATGCAAAAATGCAATAAATCTGTAAATCAAATATATTAATTTAGAATGTCCTTAGTCCACAAGAGGGTGCAACGCATTATAAACCAAACAGCACCTTGTTCTTCTTCTTTCAGCTGCTCCGTTAGGGGTCGCCACAACGGACCATCCATGATCTGCATATTTGATATGGCACAGGTTTTATGCCGGACGCCCTACCTGACGCAACCCCCAGTGGCTGGGGGACTCTCACTCACACCTACGGGGCAATTTTAGAGTCTCCAATTCATTTAACCTGCATGTTTTTGGACTTGTAGGGGAAACCAGAACCAGGAGAACATGCAAACTCCACAAAGAAAGGCCCAGTTGAGCCGGGACACAAATCCGGGACCTTCTTGCTGTGAGGCGACAGAGTTCTTAACTTAACAAGACTTTACATTTTTAAGAATTTGTCCTGTCTGCTTATATATTATCAGCTGTGTTTGCTTTAATATCTCGTCAAGACAGCATAGATTTAATCCCGTCTATTTACACTAGTAATTCGTTAACAGCTGTGTTTACATTAATATCACCTAAAGAGGAGTATTTTTATTATAAACACCGAAGTCTCGTGCAAGAGCGCTGCATTCATCACAACACACAGGTGCATGGACAGTCACATGCATGTGAGCGTTTAAGAGCAGCCGGATGTAATTAAGCAGTACTGAGAAGCGAATTTAGTCAGATTTGGGTAATGCCGGTATTATTTTAGCATCGGTCGTTAGCTATTAAAATATTGAATTGAGCAGAGATTCTGTCACACTCTAATCGTGGCTGCACCCTGTAGTTTGTAAAGCACTATGCTGGACAAACGTCTTTGCCGTTGTGTTTTATTTTATTATCTCGTGTAGGAGCGCTGTGTTTTGTAGATGCCATATAAAGTTTAAAAACTCATCTTGAAGTGAATTTCTCATTTAAATTTGACTGCCTTACAAAGGCATGCCACGGTAACATTAATGATACATTGCAGAATCGTTGTCAGTCAGAAATGAGATCGCGATCTTTTAATGATTAATCGTGCAGCTCTAAGGATTAGTAACATTTTTACTGACATACATTTCCAGTACCTAAAACAAAAGGGTCATATTCGTTAACATTAGTTAACATGAAGTAACAATGAATACTTATTTCAGCACTTATTAATGTTGGTTAATTTCAACATATACTAATAAAATGTTAAAAGGTGCACTCAGAAAAAAATTTCTCATTAAAAAGTTTGCGGCCCTCTTCAGCCAGTCGCAGCACGTTCGGCATAATGCGGCAGCCCGTTTCAGATTATCGCCGCCCGTTCGGCCACATTTCACGGCCGGCCCACAGGGAAAAGTCCCGGTTCTCCCTATGGCCAGTACGCCCCTGCTCTGTTTTAAGAGTGTAGTCCATCATTAGACCGAGGTGATGCAGGCAGAGATCAGTGAGGTGCATCGCAGTTCAACCGGCTGGTAATTTCGGTGAAGTCTATCCTAAATCCAAGGTTCAATCAATGACATATGATGTATCCCATGTCTTATGGTTGGAGTTGGCATCAGTTCATCCTCTGACGTCCATCGTAATAGACTGAAGTGATGTTTGGCTGGCACCAGCTGCATTTAGTCGTCATCACTCAGAGACACGTAGCAGTGGAGTCCAACACGAAGCAGGAATGGAGCTGGATCCAGCTGGTTCTGGCGACATCAGGAGTCCCGAGGTTGAGATAGGGATACAAATAGAATAATATTAGCATAGATGCCATTCAATTTATTGCAGAGTTATAGATCATAGTCAATGTTTCTGGTTTCTGGTTCCGGCAGACCTAACTAATTGTGAGGATGAAGGATAAATTAGGTGTATGCCTGGCTAAATAGATAAGTCTTTAGTCTAGACTTAAACTGAATGAGTGTGCCTGCATCTCGATCAGTGTTAGGGAGACATTCCATATTTTAGAAGCCAAATATGAAAAGGATCTACCTCTTTTTGTAGATTTTGATATTCTAGGAACTATTAACAGGCCAGAGTTTTGCGACTGGAATGAATGTGATGGAATATAGTGTGGTAGAAGGTCACTTAAGTACTGCGGAGCTAGACCATTCAAAGCTTTGTACATAGTTAAAATTAATTTTAATTCATTCATTTGAAAATTAATACAAAATTTAACAGGTAGCCAATGTAACGATGATAAAATGGGGCTAATATGATCATATTTCTTGGTTCTAGTCAGCACTCTGGCAGCTGCATTTTGAACCAATTGAAGTTTATTTATTAATCTTGATGGACATCCTCCCAGTAATGCATTACAATAATCTAGTCTTGAGGTCATGAACGCATGAATTAGTTTTTCGGCATCAGCAACAGAGAGCACGTGTCGTAACTTAGCAATATTTCTGAGGAAGAATGCTGTTCTACAAACATTGGAAATTTGATTTTTAAAGGACAGATTGGTATCAAATATAACACCTAAGTTCTTCGCTGTTGAAGACAATGTAGCAGTACATCCATTAAGAGTCAAATCATATTTTAGCGGCTTGTTTTTAGAGGTTTTCGGTCCAGTAATTAGTACCTCTGTTTTGTCGGAATTGAGTAGAAGGAAATTTCTGGCCATCCAATCTTTGATTTTATTGATACACTCTGCTAATTTAGAGAATTGTGAAATTTCATCAGGTTTTGAGGAAATATAAAGTTGGGTATCATCAGCATAACATTGGAAACTTATTCCACTATTCCTAATTATATCTCCCAGGGGAAGCATATACAAGGAGAAAATCATAGGCCCTAAAATTGATCCCTGTGGCACTCCATACTTAACTTTTGTTTGGTTTGACAATTCCTCATTTACATAGACAAAGTGGTAGCGATCTACTAAATACGACCTAATCCATGCTAAAGCAAGTCCACAAATGCCAACATAATTCTCAAGCCTATTCAAGAGATTGTGATCTATCATGTCGAAGGCAGCACTAAGATCTAAAAGCACTAGAAGTGAAATGCAGCTGTGATCAGATGATAAGAGCAAGTCATTTGTAATTCTGATAAGTGCAGACTATGTACTGTGATGGGGCCTAAATCCTGACTGAAATTGTTCATATATACTATTTCTCTGTAGAAAAGAACATAGTTGGGAGAACACTACCTTTTCTAGTATTTTCGATATAAATGAGACATTTGAAATCGTCATGGTTACTGGTGTAACCTCCGTTCCCTGATGGAGGGAACGAGACATTGGTGTCGATGTAGTGACACTAGGGGTCACTCTTGGGAGCCCGAGACACCTCTGGTCTTTGATAAAAGGCCAATGAAAATTGGCGAGTGGTATTTGCATGCCACTCCCCCGAACATACGGGTATAAAAGGAGCTGGTATGCAACCACTCATTCAGGTTTTATGCTGAGGAGCCGATATAAGGTCCGGCCATTTCAGCGGGTAGTTCAGCATTGTGGCAGGAGGGACCAACGTCTCATTCCCTCCATTAGGGAACGGAGGTTACACCAGTAACCATGACGTTCCCTATCTGTCACTCACCTGACGTTGGTGTCGATGTAGTGACACTAGGGGTCCCTATACAAAACGCCACAAGGCTGAACTGTGTTACGTGAACTGGTGGTGTGTGGTGGGCAGACTTGCTGTGTGCCTCATAGCCAGCACACCAGGTCGACACGTAACCTCCCCCAACACAGTTATGAGTGTCGAATGGCCCTTTTTGGGGACAAGTCGACTACCCAAAGATAGAGACGGGCTTAACCCAGTCGTGGCCTCTTTTCCCCTTCTCTTTTTCCACTCCCTAAAAAAAGAAGGGGGATTATCCGACTGGGCCGCCAGGTCTAGTCGGGGGGTGTCCCTTCCAAGGGGAGGACACCGCGGAGACCACACCTCACCCCAGAGGGGGGGGGGGGATATTTAAGTGGAAAATTTCTTTCCACTTAAATATCTATATAATATAATAA
>NC_059375.1:41499607-41529607 GCF_019703515.2 Myxocyprinus asiaticus
TATCTCTAGTGATCTCTGACTGGCGAAGCCAGACATCATTAGTGCCGACATGAATAACAATTTTAGAAAATCTACGTTTAGCATTAGCCAGCACTTGTAAATTTGATCTGATGTCAGACTCTCGAGCTCTTTCAACATGATTCTCAGTGGGTGCATCACTGAGTGGGGAGAATCGATTGGAAACCCTAACAGGAACGGGAGAGTGGTGTCATTTTGCTGAGCGACTATGCCGCTGAGACGTCACCCAAACGCCCTGCTGTGGGGGCTCTAGAGTTGGAACCAAAGTGTGTGTGTTGCTCGTTGTATCTAATGGCTTCTCTTTCTCACTGACCTCCACTAGTGTTTGGATGCGCGTCTCTAACTCATTAACCTTCTCCTTCAGCCTGACTAATTCCTTACATTTATCACATGTGAATCCCTCACTGCTGACAGAAGAAGCTATAGTAAACATGTGACATGCAATGCAGGAAGAAATAACATTAGTGGATGCCATGACTTACCACAATTGTTTGTTGTTGTTGTTGTTGTTGTTGTTCCTTAGCGGTGAGGGTTCGAGATCGATGTGAATCCCTCACGTAATTGTTTGTTGTTACGGCTGTTTTTGATAAGTGGTGCTTTGAGATCGATGCAATAATCCGTGTAAAACATAGGAGAAAAACAGGTGCGCGCTGTAAAATGCACGCAGTTTAATTGCTAAAAAAAATAGAAAGCGGATGCATGCGGAAAATGCACGCAGTTGAATCGCGATAAGAGAATAATGTGGGGGAAAACCCGACGTGTGCTGAAAAATGGCAGATGTTAAGGATTAAAAGCTGAAAGCGATGCTAAAAAAGCAAGCAGGCTACAAACACAGATTTGAGCTAAGCGCCAGCAGCAACAGGTAAAATACACACTGATGAAACAGTAGAAAAGCGGAAAAACCCTAAACATGTTGTAAAATGACAAAGGATAAAATGATGAACGTATGAAAATAAGAATAAGCAATGCTAAGCAGGCTAGTTGGCTACAAACACTCGTGCAGCATGCCATCAGCAACAGGAACAGGAAGTGACAAGACAAAATAATACTGCAAGATGGGGCTGGGCAATATGGCCAAAAATATTATCTTGATATTCTGTTTCATATCGTTCGATATTTATCATGATATACATTCACATTTGCACATTGCACATTTTTGGGGGAATTTCCAAGTTGGCAGAAGAAAAGAAGAAGAAAAACAATCCTAAACAGTCAAAATAGTCTATGCAAAACTGCATTGGGGGGCCCAGAGACAGCAATTTAAAAAAGTATTTCAAAATAAAAATATTTCAAAAGTAAACATTGTTTTCAAACAGATTTCTCAAATACGCCCACCTTTTACAATTGGTTGAACAAAACAAAGCCCAAAACTTACACTATTTGTTGAGTCAGTGTTGTTGAGACTGGCTGGTTGGGACGCTCAAACAAACAGAGCAATGTTTTTAATAGCGCCCTACAGAGCCACAGTGTTTACATTTTTTGGTGAAATCAATCTACGAATGGTTTACTTATAGTTGTATATATAGTATATTGTATATCAAGGTATGTGAGAATATTGTGTGAGATTTAAAAAATGCAGCGTTATGATCTGGGGTATTATGGGGTTTTGCATTCTATTTTTACTAGATACCACAAGAAGGAAGACATTGTTTTAAATCATCTTTTATGTGTGTGTGTGTGTATGTGTGCCGGTGTGTGTGTGTGTGTGTGTGTGTGTGTGTGTGTGTGTGTGTGTGTGTATGTCGGTGTGTGTGGCCGCAGGTTCATCTGGCAAAATAAAGTACAACTATTTTTGACTCTAGGTGTCTTCAGTCTAAGAGCGGAGTGTGTGTTTGAGTGTCCTTTTGTGTTCCACGAAAACAAGAAAGTCATATAGGTTTGAAATACTATGAGGGTGAGTTAATAATACCAGAATTTTCATTTTTTTGTGAACTATCCCTTTAAATCAAGAAAATGGCCACTCATGAAGAGGATCATTAGAGACTGAGAACAACCCCCAAAACATCTAGTCGTCTTAGATACACACGCACCCCAATCTGAAGTCTGCCATAATTTCTCCCTCTGCTAATGTCAACTATGCGTCCTTGCAGTGTCTGAGAGCAAGAAAAAAAGTGACTGCAAGTGTAACACACACTAATCACGAGAACAACCATTTCCATGTTTGGTGATTTAGCAGCGAGCTGATCCAAGGACCTTCAACTCCTTATATAGAGAAACATGACATAATCCAATCGTTGCCAAACCAAGGACTTCTGTAAGCATCCCCAATCTACTTGATGGCAGTTGCATGGCTGGTGTATGAAGGTAAATTTTTAGCAAAACTCAAGAGCTTGCATATCACAGCACCAATGTGAATACTTTTAACTTTTATTTTAAATTAAGTAAAAATTTGAAGTTGAATGTTGCAATCTGCAATCACAGACAATAATTCAAAGCTTGTGTTCTGAATTCACAATTGCAGACAAGTAGTCACAAATGTGTAAAATGACATGCACATTAATACAACTACAGACAAACTTTTATTACACAATAACTTTTGTACTTTTGTACAACCACAAATCGGCACTTACAACCTCTCAAATCTGGCACTGCAACTTTAAATCTTCATGCCTTGACTTTTGCAACTACTTGTGTGAAAAACCTGCGGCAAAAATCACTTGTGCACTTGTAAATACTGATGTGAGAGAGACATCACACTAATGGACATCTACCTGTACAATGCTTGAATACCTGGAAAAACTTTTCGTTGTCTAGTGAAAAGTGGTCCTTATCAATAATATACATCAATAATAATATAGTATATCAGTAAAGGAAAACGTATTGATAAGTGTGGAAGTTTAACATTTAGCAGGGAAATAAATTTACAGTGCAAATTATGGTTACTCCAGGGACACTTGTGCATCAGCATCAGACACTGGAAATGTCCCGCCCCATACTGAAACGGAAAATATTACTGGTTAGCAAATATCCAATCACGTCTGAATTGAAAGTTCTGATTGGTGGATCAGCTTAGTCGGACTGTCTGTCTTGCCAGACACTTATTAAAAACACACACACAATTCACTCAACGGTACTGCGGCGTCGCGTTAGCAGATTGAAAAAGTTCCGGGTCTGCTACTCTAAGGGTCTAAGACTACTCGTTGTTCTGGCAGCCATATGTATCATCAATTATTTCAGGTGGGCATACACAAAATCCTAAGAAAGATAGGTGGGCATACGGCGTGTTCCTGTGTATGCCATAGACTACACTGCTCTCCAGAAGCTGTTTCTCTAATTTTCTATCATTACCTCTACAAGGCACTGATCCCTCTTGTTTGAACGAGCCTTGTGACAGCGCTGGCGCTAGTCTGCTTGTGTCTTTCAGCATGTACGTGAATATGAGCGGAAGGAGAAATAGTTCCCATCCCGCACAAGTATTTGCTGATATAGCCTAATCCTTTTTATTTCACTTTGAAGCTTATGATTATTGTTCATGGTAACCAAATAATAATATCCTTATTTTCGATAGAATCGATATTTTTGTGTGAGGATTGATAATTTTGATACAACATCAGTATCGGAAGTATCGATACTTTAGGATCGATCTTTACTGTGTGATAGATTTACATTAATACTGATTTGATGCAGTTAGAATGCCTGAATGCCTATAACAGACTGCATGCAGCTTATAGACATTTAGACATCACACAGACTTAACATTTTGAAGAATTTGTCCTGTCTGCTTATACATTAACAGCTGTGTTTGCTTGAATATCTTTTCAAGGCAGTGCAGATTTAATACCGTCTGTTTACATTGGTAATTCATTAACAGCTGATACTAAAACATTTATCACATAAAGAGGAGTAATTTGATTATAAACAGCGGAGTCACTCAGAAATTTTTCTCATTTAAAAAGTTTAACTCCTAAAGACATGAATTGTACTTTTGCAATATATGTATGAAATCATGAGCACTCACATTAAAATCAAGACTCCGGTCATATCAGTAACCTTTTAAAAGCTGTTTTATTGTACATGGAGAGGGTCCGCACATGGGGGCTGCCATGTTAGAATCACATGACCAGCTGAATACTACTCACTTAATCTCAGTAACTGTCCTGTTATTTGACACTTTTACTCAGGGATTAAATTAATCATGACTGACTGTGAATAGTGAATTTCTACAATTTCATCTGAAACTGAAAACTACTGATTTTAAATCATGCTGCATCCACACCACTAGGTGTCAGTGTAAGTCCAAGATGACACAAAGTAGGGATGGGCGATGCCACTTATTTTCTTTTCCATTCGATACCAATAATTTCAAATCCAGTATCGTCGATACTGATACCAATACCGATATTTATTTATTTATTTATTTTATTTTTTTTTTGCTATTTCTTGGGATAAAATGGGTCATTTAAAATATTCTTTTTAGTCATAATTTATCATTTTATTTTATTATTTATTTTTTTTTTTTACATTTGTGAGCCTAAACAGAAAATCATTAGACTTCTGTGTTGTTTACCCTTACAAAAATTAACCATGGTTTCACTACAGTAACTATAGTTTAACCATTAAATTTAACCATAGTTACATGGTTACTACTACAATATTTCTGTAGTGAAATCATGGTTAACTATTTTTTTAATGACTTATTAACAACAACTACACACAATTATAAGAAATAAGAAATGTCACCTTTAGATATCTTGTTATTTTAGCATGAATTTACTCCAGAAGCAGTGGTGTAGTAGTGTCTGAAGAGGTGGACATACTGTGAATTTAGGAAAGACGCCCCATAAAAAAAAAAAAAACACATGCTCCTGATCTCTAAATTAATTTACATTTATATACAGTACATATGTAAAAAGTGTAAGAAATTATTTTTTTCCATTAAAAAAAGACTGTTGTAATTATAGTCCCACATAAACTTACATAATCAGGGTAAGTTTCTTGCTGGCATGGTGTACAGTACACTACTAAAAACCATGGTATGGTAACTTGATGTTAAATATGTATTTAAATTAACAGGTGTCATTAATGTTCCTTTTATTAGACTGCTATGAAAATTGTTAATACTTTATTATTACTCTAACTAATAAACTAATTCATAATACGCAATAAACTGTTAAGCATTGTAGCTGATAATGTGTTAACGTGATATTCACGTTAACACATTGTCTAGAATTACCAGATATAGCCTACATAAAAAATAATGGTTACTGAAATGATTTGATATCACGAGAAAAAGGCGCCACCGACAGCAGTAAAAGGCACAAAAAAAAAAGAGCATCAAAATCTAGCAGGGGTGCAATAACATGCACGGACTGTCTGTCTTGCCAGTGCCATCAGTTGCACTCCCGCATCTCCGTGCACGTTTAGAGATAATCTCTGTACACTTTAATTATTTTATTAAAAACACACACACAATTCACTCAATGGTGCTGTGGCATTGCGTTAGCAGATTAAAAAGGTTCCGGGTCAAAACTACTCTACTCGTTGTTCTGGTGGCCATCCGTATCATCAATTATTTCAGGTGGGCATACGCAAAAATATAAGAAATACATGTGGGCATGCATATGGCGTGTTCCTGCGTTTCTCTGATTTTCTATCATTTCTTTCATCCTTAGTTTAAATTTGTAAATTTTTTTTAGAATCAACATTTTTGTGTGAGGATCGATATTTTTGATACAAAATCAGTTTCGGAAGTATCGATACTTTAAGATCGTTCTGCCCATCACTAACACAAAGACAAAAGTTACTGAGTGCACCTTTAATATTACATGTTGTACATGTTAACATTACTGCATAAGAACAAACAAGAACCAGTGTCGGGTAAATTACTCAAAAAAGTAATCTACTACAGATTACTGATTACTTTTCTAATACTATACTCAGATTACTTTACTGATTACTTAACTGAAAAATAAATCCCATTTATAATTACATTCCTTTTAAGTTACTATCTAAAAAGTATTTTCACAGAAAAGTTTTTTTTAATGTTTTTGTTACTGATGTGGCAGAGGAGCTGTTTCTATGTTACAAACAATCTGGAACAGTATACAGTGATCAATAATGGAATATGTTATACAATAGTACCTTGTTTGTCAGGAGTTTCAGGGGTCGAACTGGTTTTAAAACCATTGTTAGTAGATTCAAAATAGATTCATTTAGTACATACGCAAATATTTATTGCATGAAGTTCAGCTGTACCTGTTATTTTAACAGTGAATTCTTGTGTCATATCCACGACATGTTTGGACATGTGATGTTGATCCACTGTTCACAGGAATTGTCAGGAAACTCCTTTCTACAGATTGCTTTACCATTATAGATTGCAGTGCCATAAAACTTGTCAGGATCTGAACAATAACATTTTGAATGAATAAAAATACAGTAGCATATCATAAATTCTGTTACAAAACATATGACAAAGCTCACTACAGAAAGTACCGTATCACATGCAACTATCAAAGTTGATATACAGCATTGCTGCCCTAAAAAATGAACTACTTTATATTTTACTTAATTTCCTTACTTCTGAGCTTTAAATCACAAGGACAATTTTATATTGCAGTATAAGATAACTGATACTCTTACCAGGACCAATGAGTTCACAGACAGCAGTGGAGGTCCAAACCAGTACGAACATTTGTACAACACTTACGACTTTTACTTCTGAAATAAAAGAATGGCAAATTTCTATATCTGATATGTAAAGTGGTGACTAGAAAGTGTATGCACACATGATTACATGATTTCTATTGATGATAACAATGATTACACAAAAGTCTATTTCCATATGTACCTTAGAAATATTTTCAAAACACTTAAATCATTGGATGTAAAAGAGGTTATCATAGTTTACTGTAGAGTATAAAGATTACTGACATACAATACATATTAAAGACTCGTACTTGCTGTGTGTATGTTTTCTGTCTGTCTGAATTTCCCCACAGACCAGTTTCTATTCGTGTCATTGCATGCGCAGGGGAAGTTATAGTGTCAGTGGGTATTCGGGCTTAGGTTTGTGGATATGTATGGGGCCATGCTTTGATGAAATATCAGAATATAATCCACTTTATATTAAAAGTTAAAATTCTTACATCTCTGGGGTGTCATTTATATAAAGTAAATCATTAAATATTACTGAAACTAAAACTAAATGGTCCCACAAACTTTTGTCTCAGCCTCGGATACACTCAGATCAGAAGCTGTGTGCAAGTTCAGGTTTACTGAAGTCTGAATGTAGTTTATAGTTTACTGTAGGTGGGAACAAACCTCAGTATTTAAGAGGACAATAGAGTTAACTTCAAACATCTGTGTTGTAAAATTGGATGTGGCTTAGTGAGCATTAGGGTTAATGTTTCAGAAAAAACATGAACTCTTTTAGAAAATTAAAATTCTTACTTGCTCATCTGAAACCTGCCTGCCGATCACTGATCATTTCTTTGGATGCCTTTAACATCTTCACTGACACCACATATGACATCACATATGATATATTTATATGACACCACATATGTTATATTCATGTTTCCTAAATTCATACAAAATTTTGTGTGGGTAACAGTCCTACAGACCAAAATTGCCCATGTTGTCAGCCATGTACAAGTTTTATTCCTGCAGGGGGCGCTTGATGCTCTGAAAACCGAATCCTCCATGCATACGCATTTAAATATTTTTTTATCCCTTCTGAGACATTTACCACTGGATAGACATTTTTAATAAAAACTGATAATTGCAAGGATTCATAACCATGAATGAAAATCCCCCTCTCCATTATCTAAAAAAAGATTTTTAAAAATCCTCATTAATTAATAATAATTGACTGTGATTGGCCCATCCTGGCCAGTACTGAGAAAAGTAACAGATACCACATGACACCACCATGTATGGTAGAGGGGGATTGTGGGGCGATACCAGAACACTTTTATATAGGGGAGCCTACAAGCATAGCCTAAAATAGCATAATGTGGTGGTCCCATAGACATTCTATGGGCAGTACACTGGCGAGGAGACAAGAGGCCATTTTTATTAATGGATGTCTATGGAGGAGATGCTTTATTACGCTGAATAAACTGCTTTTGGAAACAGTTCATCATCAATCTTGAACATGTTTTACATTACTTTTTGAATGAACTATGTGTGGAGTTTACTACGATAAAATTGCTGTTTTATAAGAGCAGACATAGACAATTTTGCGACAGGTAGGTGTCAGTTTACAGCTCTCCCCATTTGTTTGTATAGTATCCGCAAATGGTGACTGTCATAACACACCAGTTGACCGCTACACTCTCCACAATGTTAGAAACGCTCTGTATAGTCAAGTCATTTTTATTTGTATAGCGCTGTTCACAACACACATTGTTTGAAAGCAGCTTTACAGAAAATCATGCATTAACAGAAAATGAAACTGTAATATCTACAAAGTCTTCATTGTGTAGTTTGAATAAATACAATTGTGAATTGTGTATAAAAATAACAAATTAAGTAATCATTTTATTTAGAACCCCAGTGAGCAAGCCGAAGGCGACTGTGGCATCTAGGAACACAAAACTCCATAAGATGTTGTTTGATGGAGTAAAATAATCTTGGGAGAAACCAGACTCACTGTGTGTCCAGTTCCCCTCTGGCTAAACCACATACTAAAATATTTAATTACAAATATTCAAACAAGGATAGATGCATGATCCCCACTTCAATGACTCTGACACATTTTGGAACGCAACTACGCATGAAATCAAGCTAAATCCATCTGCGTTCACGTACTTGTGTAGAGTTTTTTTTTTGGCCAAAGATGTACAAAATTAAGAGACCCCCCACCCCCCACCCCCCCCCTTCAAAACATCCCGTATTGAAGCACTCAAACTAGATTGCTTCTCTTTGCAAAATCTCAACCCATATCAAATTTTAACAGGCAAGATTGCATCGCAATTAGGGTTGCAAAGGGGCGGAAAAGTTCCGGTAAATTTCCAGAAACTTTCCAGAAACTTTCCATGGGAGGTTAAGCTGGGGGATTTTGGAAACACTGGGAAAAACTTTGGGCACTTGGCTATTTGCTGCTGCATCTTTGTGGTATTCTCAACATAGGTCTTTGCACAGCCTTTCCTTCTACATTGGCTGAGGTGAAATGTATCCACACATCAGATGGTGCACGTGGCATTGTTCTGCAGAATAAGATTAGAAAAAAGCTTGTAAAAAACACTAATGCAATGCCATGCACAGATATATAAATAGTTAGCTAAACAATTGGAATATTCTGGAATGGTAAAAATATTTTACAATTGATGCTGGACAAATGAATAGAAATAGGCTAGATGAAAAGATGAACACTCCTCAGTCAGCATGCTAAATCAAACTATAACCTCTGTTCTTGTATGATAACAGAAAACTGGCTAGCAGAAGAAACAGCATCACAGTTGAGCTAGCTAGCACCATGATAGCTAGCCTCTTAAATTGTCAATGAAATGGTGTTAGCTAGCTTACATTTAGAATATCTGATATACTGGCTAGCTAGCTACTGTATAAACACATTTTGATTTAGTATTTTCTAGTTAAACTTTAATACCATAGATCAAATATATTTACCCTAATAATACCATCAAAACTTGACTGGATGTAGTCCTTGGGCTCAATGCAGTACTGTGACTTCAATATTCCTGCTGTAGTAAGTAGCCTACAGTAAGTAGTGTGCTGTGTGCTTGTGATTGAGGAATGCGCAGGGTAGAATTTCAACTGAATTTGCATTAAATCTGGTTGTTTTAACCAAGATTATGCTGTAAGATTTTTTTTTTTTTTTTTTTTTTTCAACTACATTTAAGTTCCCTGTTATAGGCTAACTTGCAATTTTGCTAATTTCTTTATTCCCATTAATTCCCGTTAATTCCCATGGAAAGTTTCCAACTTTGACAATTCCAGGAATTTTGCAACCCTAATCACCATTAATACACCTAGAGGAATACTGAAGTTTGAATGTAGTTTATTGTTTGCCTAAAAAAAATGTGTTACTTGCATCAGTACACATATTGCTCCACCATTGTGCTCTAGAGCTATAGGTGCTTCCCTAGATTGCTTTGGGATGTCCATAAAAAAACTGTATAATACATTTTGGAATTACTGGTTCCTCCCTGCTTCACTCCCTCCTTTCTCATTCCTTAAACCACGCTGGACAACCCTATGGCGTCACTCGACAGGGAATCAGTCCAAGTATAAAAGTCTCTCAGTCAGTCGGTTGAGCTCAAAATAACTACAGTCAGCTTGTGCTATTGTGCTCTGGGAATTTTTTTTGGTTTTGTTTTTTTGCAGTGCTAAAATACAATAAACATCTTTATAAAAGAAAGACTGATCAGTTTCATTATAGTTTAAGTTATTTATTTATGGCTGTACAAAGTGAACCACACATGAAAGACCATGAACAAAGTGAGAAAAAATGAAATAAAAAAATAAAATTAAAAAAATAAACAAAAAACCTAGACAAAACAATTTAGTGTTTCCTTCACTTTTCTGTATAGAATACTTGTATTTTCCTCATTTACAATAATAACAAGCTTTAACAAGCAGCAAATCCTACATCAACATTCATCAAGTGTCAATTAACAAAGAAAAGTATGCATATATTCACATTGTAGATGACTTTAGCCAGTTTTGGTGAAGAACAGACAAACTTCGTAGGAGCAACATTGAAAAATATATATACACTAATAGGTTATCAATTTTCAACCAGTGTGACATTTTAACTAGTAGGTGGTGCTGTCATTAAACTGTTATGGTAAGGATGGGGTGCTGTCGCTGTCCTATTCTGCATATCGTGCCCCCCTTCGGCATATTGTGCCGCTGTTTTGCGGCCCTCTTCAGCCTGTTGCACCCCGTTCTGCATAACGCGGCGGCCCGTTTCAGTATATCGCTGCCCATTCGGCCCCATTTCGTGGCCGGCCCACCAGGAAAAGTCCCGGTTCTCCCAATGGACAGTCCGCCCCAGGTTGCATTCATAACATTGCCACAAGGCATGCTATAGTGGACATGAGTGTGAACTGTCCACTTCTATGATGAGTTTTCTCTTTCAGGGCAACTACTGTGTTAATGTGCGTTCTTGCGGACAGTTCACACTAATCTCACTAAACCTTATTCACAGGGCCATCTTTGATTTTTGATGGGAATGACAACGAGGCTGTGAGATATAGACGTATAATCTCTTCAATGGGTTGTACAGTTGTTTAAAGTGATTTTTGATTCTTCCGCTGATGAAACATTAAATAAATATCTTTCCAAGAAATTTCAGTAGACAAAAAACTCCAGACAACATGAGTTTTAGAAAACAATTAGATGTGATTTAGGAGCTTTTTGAAAGCTTAGTACACAAGTATGTGAACACAGATCCAATCAGTTTGACACGGCACTGACAACGCGCGATCCAGTTGAACATGCTTAACTTGTGTTACCGTTACGGAAACAAACCTCAGTACTTAAGTGGCGATAGAGTTACCTTCAGATTTCTCTGCCATTAAACTGGATGTGTCATTTTTCAGGTAAAACCTGTTTCACACTGTATGATTTTCGCTATGATTCTGCCATCTGAGATGAATTTCGTGGAATCCTAAGGGATTTCTGTCATCATAGGGAAAAAAACAGCATTCTTACATCGTTTAGTGTGACATGCTCACTGACGGTTGACTAATTCCACTTGTGATGATCTTTAGCCTCCAACGAAGTTCTGACACTGTCCTGCAAGCTATAGCTTGATTTTCCTTGTGCGGCACCATTTTAATTTCACTCATCTATGCGGATGAGACAACGTGACGTGAACTGATGACTTAAAATGCCCAGTCAACGCTGTCAATTGTGAGTTACACCGTATACACAAAGGCTTGAGGATGTCTACACTGGACGCATCGAAATCTTGTTGGCAGGAATAGCACCAGTGTGTGCACTGCAGGCCATTTACTGTCAGCATGGTGCGGCAGTTGATGTCGCACAGTCTGTCTTGGTATCTTAATGGGGTCATATCTTACTGTCTGAAATGCAGCAATTGTAAAATACAGAAAAAATCTTAAAGTGTGTATCAGGCTTAAGTTACTATAAATATATTGACTAAATATGTTGACCTTACTTGCTTGCTAATGTTCTCTTCAAACTGATAAATCGCAATAACAGTAGTTTACTTAAAAGAGAAAACTCACCACAGAAGACAGTTCACACGAATCTCGCTATAGCTTTTCTTACGTCAATGCTGAGAATGCAACGCTTACTTGCGTTGAGTTATGATACATTTCAAAATGCAACGACATGTGAACTCAAGCTAGCGTTGCAATATGCTGTGTTCATGTAGTTGTGTAGAGTATGTTTCGGCCCTTATACAGTGCATGTCACTGAAGAGATGGTAAATCTATCCCTCACAGCCTCGTTTTCATTCCCGTCAAAAACCAAACATGGCACTACACTGAATTAGGTCTGTAGTGGCTCGTGACTACATTGAGAATGTATCGCATGCCGTTTAGTCAAAACTCTGTGCAGGCCAGTCAAGTTGGAACAGGAAGGTGTGCAGTCATGTTGGAACAGGAAGGGACCATCCCCAAACTGTTCCCACAAAGTTGAGAGCATGGAATTGTCCAAAATCTCTTGGTATGCTGAAGCATTTAGAGTTCCTTTCACTGGAACTAAGGGGCCAAGCCCAGCTCCTGAAAAACAACCCCACACCATAATCCCCCCTCCACCAAACTTCACAGTTGGCACAATGCAGTCAGACAAGTACCGTTCTCCTGGCAACCACCAAACCCAGACTAATCCATCAGATTGCCAGATGGAGAAGCGTGATTCGTCACTCCAGAGAACGCGTCTCCACTGCTCTAGAGTCCAGTGGCGGCGTGCTTTACACCACTGCATCCGACGCTTTGCATTGCACTTGGTGATGTATGGCTTGGATGCAGCTGCTCGGCCATGGAAACCCATTCCATGAAGCTCTCTACGCACTGTTCTTGAGCTAATCTGAAGGCCACATGAACTTTGGAGGTCTGTAGCGATTGACTCTGCAGAAAGTTGCCGACCTCTGCGCACTATGCGCCTCAGCATCTGCTGACCCCGCTCTGTCATTTTACGTGGCCTACCACTTTGTGGCTGAGTTGCTGTCATTCCCAATCGCTTCCACTTTGTTATAATACCACTGACAGTTGACTGTGGAATATTTAGTAGCGAGGAAATTTCACGACTGGACTTGTTGCACAGGTGGCATCCTATCACAGTACCACGCTGGAATTCACTGAGCTCCTGAGAGCGGCCCATTCTTTCACAAATGTTTGTAGAAGCAGTCTGCATGCCTAGGTGCTTCATTTTATACACCTGTGGCCATGGAAGTGATTGGAACACCTGAATTCAATTATTTGGATGGGTGAGCGAATACTTTTGGCAATATAGTGTATATCTTTACATAATCTATCCAGAAGTTCATTATCTGCAAAAAATGTAAAAAAAAAAACAGAGGCATAAATATAAATGGCATATTTTGTAATATGTTCCCTGAAACTGTTTTATTTTCATTGTGTTCTCTCTTTAGCAAACAAGCAATGCATTCATGTGAACATTCAATGTTCTAGACTCATCTCAATATAAATGTACTCTTTGGTTTCACAGTTTCTTTAAAGAAAAACCATTTTTCAATGGTATACTGTACCATATAATTTCAATGGTCCTTCAATAGAAATCAATGCAATACCGTCACCTTGTGGGCTGTTAGGATGATGAAAAAACAGCCACACCCGTTGAAATACCTGTGAAATACCAATGTCATACACTGATTGTAAAAATTCCCTGATTAAAAGAATTGTTTAAATGTTGTTAAATACAATAAGGCACAATACTGATATATCCTAGTAATGCTACCTCTAGTTCTTGTGAAATCAGACCAAATTAAAGAAGTGCGTTGCTGCATCAACTCAGATTTTGTACATACTTTGTTTATGTGTTGTTTGGAATCTAAAACTAAAGTCTGTAAAAGAGTTCATGTGCATTTTCATATCTTTCTCAGCACTCTGAAATATTTATTACTTTCAGGCCAAAAAGTCTTGATTGATATCTTAAGAATCGTGATTGCTGACCTCATACAAATTGGTAGATATATAAAATGGTTCCCTTACAGTCCATATGCTTCAGAATCTCCTCATGGTACATTTATTTCCTTCTTTTTTTTCTTCCAGAATGGACGCTACAGTTGGAAAACAGTAAAACATTTCTAAATATGTGGGTGGCCTAAAATGTTAATATCTCCCATTTTGATCATGGCAGGGACAGAACTCAGAAAGACAGACAGTCAATTAAGGCTTATGTTTTAAGATCAAAACACATTTATTAGTATTTTCTTAGTCTTTTTATGGTGTAATTAAGGTCGCAATACCACATATGTTTCTAAATATTTTAACTTCAGGCGCCAGTTGAAGTTGAACATTTACAGTATACCCTGATGAGACTGTGAAGCATTTGGAAAGAAGGTTAAACGTTAGTCTATGTATCTTATATTTGAAATACTTAAGGGGGCTGAACAAAATATGAAAATGTTAGAATCTGCTAGAAATAATTTACAGGCCCAGTTTTAGGTCACCAACAACTAAGCAAGCTATGAACAAAATCTAAGTTTGTGGAGTAACAGCCTTATCTGATTTGACATGAACTGACCCTTATACTGTATTGTATTCCTTATTTGTAATTTGCTTTGGATGTGTCTAAAGTAAATCTAAAGAAATAGTTGCAAGCATTTAAGGGCCTATTACAACCAAATGATGGCCCATTTTTTATTACACTCTAATATATATATATATATATGCAAAGCTGTCATTGCTGCACGTTTGATGAGAACTCTTTGAAGTAGTTTAAGAAGTTCTGAAAAATTTTTTTCATATTGTAATAGTAATTTATCACGTTATTAATGTCCTGATTATACATTGTGATCAGTTGAATGCCACTTTGGTGAATAAAAGTACCAATTTCTTTCCATAAGAGCAAAATCTATACATTATTCCAAACTTTTGGCTACCAGTGTGTGTGTACATATATTGGCCTGTTTTAAGATTTGCTCATTTTAAATTAATAACAAAATTCCATCATATTGAATTTGGTCATTTTTAACTAAATTAACTTAATAAACTTATTGTGAAAATATGTATTATTATTTTGTATTATATTTTATTAAAGATTAAATAAAAAAATTTTTAGGGTACAATTATGCATTAGCCTAGTCCTTGGGGCAAATGAACAGGCAGAATCCAAATAATTGATCCTTATTTAAATTTTTTATCTTTGATCATATTTACATTTCTTGTTATTATCTATTTAATTATATTTTTATAGCATCTCTTCTCTCATTCTTATAATGTATAGACAGTATAACATATAATTTAATCTTGCCATACAGTATATAAACAAGAAAGTTTGATGCAAAATATTCTTAAATTTGTGTTTCTCACAAATTCATTGCCCAGATTGGCTCAGAAAAAAAACAAAAAAAACACAGAGCATATAGAGGATAACAGGGGTAGTCATCACACTTGTTTTATGTTGCAGTTTTGTGTAATTTATACATAATTCATAATTTATGACAAGATGATCTGGTCTCACCAACAACTTATTTGAATACACATTTACTGATAATATACATGAATAAATACACTATTACAATAATGAATACAATATGTTGTGTAATTAAATAAAAACACCCTTAAAGCAATTAAGTATGGACTGTTTTAGTTACAATGTTGAATCACTGTTGTTTTGCTAGATTTCCATGCGTGTGGATTTGACTTTGTGACTTTCATTTTGACAGTCGAATTCCCAGTAAATATGCATATTTAGACAAAATTATGCGTACACGTTACGTCGGTTGCGTCCTAAACCAAAGTCAGCTACCTTGTTGCAATGCTGACCCATCAGTAAATGACATAACAGACAGCGTTTGTGTACGCAGGTACCTCTGGAAACTGGCTTCGGACAGGCTTCCTAGGCAGCGCTACGTCACATCGTTGATAGGATACTAGCATTTATTTAGTTCAACCGAACCACAGGTCTAATAATCTAGAACAAAACAAGAGAGTTTTGGTGATAACCAAGCATATATTTAATAACTACAATAGGGCTTAAGTGTATCCCTCACAGCCTCGTTTTCATTCCCATCAAAAATTAAAGATGCTGCTACAGTGAATAAGGTCTTTAGCACCCCTTGTGGCAACGTTGAGATTGCAGTGCGTACTTGCATTATGTTATGTATGTGTGACACATTGTGGAATGAAACTATGCATGAAATTGAACTTGCGTAGCTAGAAACATCTGTGTTCACCTAAAAGTGTAGAGTAGCATATGTTTCAGCCTTAAGATGCACAAAATTAAGAGGTCCCCCCCATCCCCCCCTTTCAAAACATCCCGTGTTGAAGTGCTCAAAATGCTCAAGCACCTCAACCTGATGCTTTTCAATGCAAAATCTCAACCCATATCAAACTGAAACAGGTATTGATAGATTGCATCACCATTAATACACCTGGAGGAATACTGAAGTTTGAATGTAGTTTATAGTTTGTCTAAAAAAAATTCCGTTGTTACTTGCATCAGTACACAGATTGCTCCATCACTGTGCTCTGGATCTATAGGTGCTTCCCCAGATTGCTTTGGGGTGTCCCTAAAAAAACCCGTATAATAAGTTGTTTTGGAATAATGAGATTTCCAACATTACCGGTTCCCCCTTCTTCGCCCCTTCCTTCCTCATTCCTTCACCCATGCTAAACTCAAACCCTCTGATGTCACTCGACAGAGAATCAGTCCAAGTGTAAATTCTCTCAAATAACTACAGTCAGCTTGTGCTGTTGTGCTTTGGGGAGCATTTTGCAATACTAAAATACAATGAGTGACTTTATACAAGAAAGATTGATCAGTTTCATTATAGTTTAAGCTATTTATTTCTAGCTTTAAAAACAGAACTTTTTACATATGAAAGACAAGGAGCAAAGTGAGAGAAAGAAAAAGAAACCTAAACAAAACATTTGAGTGTTTCCTTCACTTTTCAGTCTATAACAACATCTGTATTTTCTTCATTTACAATAATACAAGAAAATGACACATATATTCACATCAGAACATGACACAAGGTGCATATGAGATAAGACAATAATTCCATGCTGTTTATGTACATTCAGGTGCTGCTTAAAATACTGTATAACATGATACTCATATTGGTCAGAGACATCTAAACCAGACAAGTGGTTATGCCAAGACAACTTTCCTAAGTGTAAACAAAATGACATATCAATATGCATTAAAACACACAAAAACAAACCCCTTAACACATAAGTGGATATCCACTCTTGCTTATGGCATTTGTATGAATGCAGACAGCGTGATCTGCTGATAGAAAATGGCACTGAAACAGTATTACATACAGTATTTGACACCTGAGCAGAGAATGGCTTTCCAAAACTATATACCATCATGCTCTCTGGACATACTGTGCTGCAGTGTATTGAAGGCACAACAGCAGATTTCTTCAGTGAAATAAAAAATAAATTATTACAACCATCTTTAGAGATTATTATAAGCCTTCAATAATTGAACTGCATTTTAATTAATAAATAAATAAGATAAGAAGAAGAAGAAGAAGAGTTTGGTTTTCACTGTTGTTACAAATTAAAAATTATATAGGCTTCAATTAATCCAAGCCAATTTTAACGTAGTCTGATCAGATAGATCAATAACATGCTGTCATTTCATAGAAATGAATATAAAACAAAAGACAAAGAAGCTATGCATTATTGGTCCACTAAAATGGGTTCTTCAATGGCTGATGCCTGTACCGTTATATAGTAAACAGGCTGGCTGATGGCAGATATAATGCTGATCCATAATACACAGAACTGGTTAAATATAATGAACTTTTACACAATATTTAAATAGCATTCCCAAAAAATAAACTGACAAGGCCAGCTTCAGATTTTGACCATATCTGTTAATGAGCCCATTAGCACGGTAGAACTGATCAAAGATCTAAACGCATCAGCACGTTTAAATGCACGTTCTTACACCGATTATGCTTAATAAACCGACAACGTATGTGGTCATGTAAACGCAATAAACCACGTTCCTTTATCGGCGTAAAGGCCATAAACGTCTTACGAATAACCCGATCGACACGTGTGGATTTTTTGCACATTACACAGATTTTGCGTGCTATGTAAACACCTTACTTGGTGTTCTTACAATCTGTGCTACCTGCTCAGGATGTGCTACCAGCAGTAAAAACTGTGATATATAAAGTTAAAACATGGGTAGCACATGTCGGGAGGCATGGGAGAACCTGTCGTTATGTACTAAAACAGCATGAAACGTGTTAAAAACCTAGGTAGCAAATCTTGTCAGGCAGATAATACCTATCAGGATGTGCTACCAGCATAACTATCAGATAGTGTGATATGGTGTGTGTAGGATCTCATAGGTTGAAGAATCATTCATTTCCATGCTCAGAGGCCCCTGGAAATTCATCATAAGTCAAAAACTTAGAGAATGACAAAATGGCACCCCATAGTCTGGCCTGGCACCGCTAAATGAAATGAAGAACATCTGGCCAACAAAACAAGCAACAGAAGATCTGTGAATGAAGAGGACCCCTTCTCGTAGATGTCGTAAATCAGGGAATCCCCTTTGACCCCTGTGTTAGATCACACTCCCTGGAAACCCTGGGAGAGGCTAAAACACACTCTGTTTTTGTCCTTCGATATAAACCAATTTGCTACACTTAAACTAGACTCATCAGATCATGAGACATTGTGATCAGTATTTTGCAAATAGCAACTAATGAAAGTCACTTTGTTTCATTCATCTAGTAACACATGAACACCTAAAATGAGACAATTCCTGTCACATGCTAAAAAACTCACTAAAGAGCTAAAGACCCTCATGTTTGCATGATTCTAATATGAAGACATCTCATCTTAATCCATGAACATTACACACAAAGTCACTGTACTTCAATGAGTTAACCCTATAAAATGCACAGAATATCCCTTTTTGTACAGTATTGTATGCAATACCTAACCTTGCTAGATCTCTGAAAATGATGTGTTATGACTTGTGATCACTTTTATAACTGACAAATTAATGATTATAGACTGATGTACCTTTTAAAATATGTGTAGTGATTTGTAATCACTTATAACTGACAAATCGATGAGTATAATCTTTAATCTTGTATTATTCATGTCATTCTACTAAGAATGGTAACTATTCAAGGCTTAACCTGATAATACAGTGCATCCGGAAAGTATTCACAGTGCTTCACTTTTTCTACATTTTGTTATGTTACAGCCTTATTCCAAAATGGATTAAATTCATAATTTTCCTCAAAATTCTACAAACAATACCCCATGATGACAACGTGAAAGAAGTTTGTTTGAAATCTTTGCAAATTTATAAAAAAAAAGAAAAAAAAAGAAAAAAAAAAAAAAAAAAAAATCACATGTACATAAGTATTCACAGCCTTTGCCATGACACTCAAAATTGAGCTCAGGTACATCCTGTTTCCACTGATCATCCTTGAGATGTTTCTACAACTTGATTGGAGTCCACCTGTGGTAAATTCAGTTGATTGGATATGATTTGGAAAGGCACACACCTGTCTATATAAGGTCCCACAGTTAACAGTGCATGTCAGAGCACAAACCAAGCCATGAAGTCCAAGGAATTGTCTGTAGACCTCTGAGACAGGATTGTATCGAGGCACAGATCTGGGGAAGGGTACAGAAAAATTTCTGCAGCATTGAAGGTCCCAATGAGCACAGTGGCCTCCATCATCCTTAAATGGAAGAAGTTTGGAACCACCAGGACTCTTCCTAGAGCTGGCTGCCCGGCCAAACTGAGCGATCGGGGGAGAAGGGCCTTAGTCATGGAGGTGACCAAGAACCCGATGGTCACTCTGACAGAGCTCCAGTGTTTCTCTGTGGAGAGAGGAGAAACTTCCAGAAGAACAACCATCTCTGCAGCACTCCACCAATCAGGCCTGTATGGTAGAGTGGCCAGATGGAAGCCACTCCTCAGTAAAAGGCACATGACAGCCCGCCTGGAGTTTGCCAAAAGGCACCTGAAGGACTCTCAGACCATGAGAAACAAAATTCTCTGGTCTGATGAAACAAAGATTGAACTCTTTGGCCTGAATAGCAAGCGTCATGTCTGGAGGAAACCAGGCACCGCTCATCACCTGGCCAATACCATCCCTAAAGTGAAGCATGGTGGTGGCAGCATCATGCTGTGGGGATGTTTTTCAGCGGCAGGAACTGGGAGACTAGTCAGGATCGAGGGAAAGATGAATGCAGCAATGTACAGAGACATCCTTGATGAAAACCTGCTCCAGAGCACTCTGGACCTCAGACTGGGGTGAAGGTTCATCTTCCAACAGGACAACGACCCTAAGCACACAGCCAAGATAACAAAGGAGTGGCTCCGGGACAACTCTGTGAATGTCCTTGAGTGGCCCAGCCAGAGCCCAGACTTGAACCCAATTGAACACCTCTGGAGAGATCTGAAAATGGCTGTGCACCGACGCTCCCCATCCAATCTGATGGAGCTTGAGAGGTCCTGCAAAGAAGAATGGGAGAAACTGCCCAAAAATAGGTGTGCCAAGCTTGTAGCATCATACTCAAAAAGACTTGAGGCTGTAATTGGTGCCAAAGGTGCTTCAACAAAGTATTGAACAAAGGCTGTGAATGTGAAGATGTGATTTTTTTTTTCATTTTTTATTTTTAATACATTTGCAAAGATTTCAAACAAACTTTCACATTGTCATTATGGGGTATTGTTTGTAGAATTTTGAGGAAAATAATGAATTTAATCCATTTTGGAATAAGGCTGTAACATAACAAAATGTGGAAAAAGTGAAGCGCTGTGAATACTTTCCGAATGCACTATATACGCTGACAATCAGATTTCTCATAATGTGTAATGTATTATCCATGTTGTAAAACCAATGAATTAACCAATAGGATTTGTGATCGGGTATTTTCATGTTTTGTTACTTATACGTGGAATATTCATGAAAGTATGTCATATTTAGTATGTTAATGCTTGCTTGTTTACGTAGAGAATGTTGATGACAACGAATGTCATGTCTCTTGCACCGTTTTCAAGATATAAAAGTTAATGATTAAACATGTACTATTTTGAATGGGAAATTTGTAAGAATCCTCCACACAAAGGATTGTAAATCAACTTTGAAAAGGACCGACCAGTTGACCATGTGACTCTGAAAAGCCACTTCTGATTGGCTCAGGACACATTTGGGGTGTTGCCAATCTCAATGCAAAACTCTCGTACCAAGGAAGAAGTCTCTCTCAATCTTCTCTCTTCTTCTTGCTTCTTCCACTTCCTCTGCAGCTCCTCATTCCTCCATGCCATTGCCCTCGTGGCTTGCAGCCTCCATGCCATGTAGAGTCCAAGGAAACTCGGGACAATAAGTCCCGAGGAAGCCTCTCACTCTCTGCTCTACGGTTCACACAATTGACGGGAGTCACGAGTCCTCCTTGCGGAATGCCACGCTTCAAAGCCCGCCTCATCCATCGACGCAACAGGCAACAGACATCCACGATCTATCAGTTACCACTCCAGGGGTGGCAGTCAGCGTCAATACTCGCTGAGCTACCAAGGCCCCTTATTACATTTATTTCTTAAATTTAGCTTTTATTTTGGGGGTAAACCGAGTGAAGTACTTTCAAGTGTGTATGTTTTTGATGGCAGCTTCACTCTTCTGGATAAGCAGTTTTCTATATGTCTTAATGTGCCTTATATGTAGTCTGACTGTGCTGCACGCTTTACAGTGAATGAGCACTCTGCTCTCTTTCATCTAATACAGCATTTCCCAAACGGGGTGCCATCTGGCGAGATCAGGGGTGCCTTGTGAAAATATCCTTCAAGCATTTTTAAAAATCCCAAAATGCATTTTTAACGTCTTAAAAAACAGAAAATCATACATTTCTTAATAGAATACATTTCTAATAATATTATTATTATTACTGCTGTTGCGTCTCTCTCTGTCACTCGCACGCAGCATTCTGCTGCTCATTGTGCTCATTGGTCTCTAGACAAACGTGCAGCGAGCCATGCTATACCATGTCTCTTCAAGTGAATGACACAATAAACAATCGCTCCTGTTTGTAATCATCGAACTGTCTACAATGCAAGCGTGCGATATCTGAGCGATCTTTTTGCCTTGTCACACTGTCGTGTTCACTCATATTACAGCTGCTTTGATAACAAAGGCAGAAATATGCAAAAACGCTTTGTGTGTAATGCTTCCAGAACAGCTGTGGGGTGAAGAAAAATTCTTCAGATTACTTCATCCTTTTAAACACATGATACATCTCTCATCTCCATCTGACCTGTACTGGTATTTCCTCTGCCTTGTGAATTAATCATTTTAATAATAACCAGGCCTGTTTAACGATTTACATAAAATAAAAAATATATTATTATTAATTTACATGCATAATATTTAAAATATCATCTTATGATCCCTTTCTTATACATCTTATTTTCTATTTTCGATAAATATCTGATTTAGCAGCAAGGTCCCCTTTTTCAGGATTTTGACGTTGTGTCGATGTAGTGACACTAGGGGTCCCTATACGAAACGCCACAACTAGCTGAACCGTGTTACGTGGACTGCTGGTGCAGGTGCAAGCAAGCTGCTACATGCGTAGTAGCAGGTGCACCGGTCTGCACCTAGCCTCCCCCAACGCCCCAAAAAACGTTGTATAGTTCCCCACATCCCTGGTGGGAAGAGACGTATCTAGTATGGAAGCAGGCCATGCCAGATGGTGCCCCGTCCCTGAGAAAGAAGGTCCTTCCTCAGGGGAATTCACCAGGGAAGGGCTGTCGCGAGGAGCGTGAGGTCTGAGAACAAAGTCTGGGTGGGCCAATATGGTGCCGCGAGGGTGACCTGCTCCTCGTCCTCCCTGACCTTGCACAGGGTCTGTGCAAGTAGGCTCACTGGGGGGAATGCATACTTGCGCAGCCCCCGGGGCCAGCTGTCGAAAGCAAACCATAGGAAGGGTCTGTGTCGAGGTAGAACCGAGATGTGAAAGTACACGTCCTTCAAGGTCTACCGCCGCGAACCAATCTTGATGCAAAATGTGCTTTGGCATTAGCATCGCCTGCCCTAGTGCTCGCGCCATGACCTTTGTGGCCCGGAGGGTGAGGTTGGTCGCCGAGCGCAGCTCCTGCATCACATCAGGATCAGGACTACCCACGTGCAGTTCCTTTAGTGCATGCAGGGCAGAGGCGGCCTGACCAGTGGCGCTGTAGGCTTTGGCCGTCAGAGACGACGTCATCCTACAGGCCTTGGAAGGGAGTGCCGGGCTATCCCACCAGGTGGCTGTGCTTTGTGGGCACAGGTGCACTGCAACCGCATTATCCACCTGAGGGACCTCCATATACCCGTGGGCCGCCCCGCCATTGAGGTAGTGAGAGTGGATGAGCTGAGAGGTTGGTTTCGGGCAGAAAAAGGTGCCCTTCACGACCTCATCATCTCATCGTGCACTTCCGGGAAGAAAGGGACCTGGGGGGGGGGGGGCTATGAGCGGCGCCCCAAACCCAGGAACCAATCATCTAGCTGCGAGGGCCAGGGGAGGGTGGAAGGTTCCACTCCAACCCGACACATGCGGCAGCCCTGGCAAGCATGGCGGTCATCTCGCCATCAGCCTCAGACTGGGCGGGCCAACCCGAAGGTGGCAGCCCAGTCGAGTCCTCGGTATCTGATATTGCCAGTACGCTCTCCGATGCAGCGATCGAGCACTCATCCCGCTCCGGAGCTCCGAAAGAGACACTAAGCTGGCCCTGGGGTGAGCTGGTCTCCTCTCGGAACTCGCCGGGGGCAAACGAGAGTGCTGTGGAATGGGAGATCCACGGGGATTTACCCGGTGGAGCTGTGCCCATTGAAGCCCCCAAATCGCCTCCAGCGACCGCTAGAGTTGCTTTCCCCCGGAAGAAGGAAAGCCGCGACCACAACGTTGCCATGGTCATATTCTCGCATTGAGAACATGAACCATCCACAAACGCTGCCTCAGTGTGATCGCTGCCCAGACACGTGAGGCAGCGCCCGTGGCCGTCAGAAGCGGAGAGATAGCGACCGCATCCAGGAATCACACAAAGACGGAAAGCAATCTTTATAAAAATGCATCTTTAAAAAGATGTTCAACATCAATGTGTGTGCTCTAATAGAGAAAATATACTCTTTAGCAGGAATATACACTCTTTTAGCGTTGTCGAATGCCCAGGGGCGAAATATGTACTCGTCATGCAGAAGGACAGAAAGCCGCTGGAAATGCACTGTATATCCAACAGCATACACTTCTTAAGAGGTCAACAGCAGTAGTATTCAGCTCGCTGATAGTACAACCGCTCGGCTCCGAAGAAAAAATCTGAATAAGTGGTTGCGAGCCAGCTCCTTTTAAACCCGTATGTCTGGGGGAGTGGCATGCAAATTCCACTCGCCAAATCTCATTGGCCTTTTCTCAAAGATCTGAGATGTTCGAGCCTCTCAAGAGTGACCCCTAGTGTCACTACATCGACACAACGTCGAGTGAGTGACAGAAGAGGAATGTAGGTTGTAAACTAAAAAATCATTCCATCTGAATAAAACTAAAGGTGAAAATTGATGAAAGAAGTAGTCCCATGAGATTTAGATGAGATTGTTATTAAAATTTGGATCGTTTAGTATTATGAGTTTTACCACTGCAAATTTGCTGATTTGGTACTCCATATTGAACACTTAAACATAATTGTTCTTTTTGCTGTTCGAAATGCTTTGGCAAGGCTTCATGACATAAACAGAACAAGCGGACAGAATGCAGAAAAAATTCCCAGCCAATTGAATAAAAGAAGCTAAAAGTAGACTTAAGTGAACACAAAGTTATCAAAAATCAGTTTTTTTTCTTTGTTATTATGGGGTATGGAGTATAGATTGATGTAAAAAAATATATATATAATTTAAGTATTTTTGCATAAGGCTGCAACATAAAAATATGTGAAAAAAATGAAGGGGTCTGAATACTTTCTGAATGTACTGTACACAAATAGGTAGAAAATGTCAGAAAGGTGTATGGTTGGCCTTGGAAAATTGCTAATCAATTTTCCACAAGCCCCCAGAAATGTATAAAAGGAGAAACCATGACTTGCAGCCAAGTTATAACAATTTTAACCAGTGTTTTGACATTTTAACATATAGGTGGTGCTGTCACCAAACTGCTGAAAGTAAGGACTAATACCAAGTGAAGTGTCATTTATACGGGAAACTGTTGCAAAGATAAGACACTGCTTCTTCTACAACATCCTCACCATCAAATTTGTTGAAATGTAACACGAAAAGTTTCGGTGTGTACCAGTATGGTCTGAGGACTATCAACTACAAAGTTGCAGATAATCCGATGATAAGTTCTTTCGGACGAGTTCAAATTCAAAAAATGCAAATTTTCGATACAAATCAAAATGGTGGAACATTGGGGAGTTTTCCTGTGCCATTTGCACTTTTGGCTTCCTCATTGGGGTTGTAGGGTTGCTAACCATCCCGTATTAAACAGGACGTCCCAAACGAAATAGCATCCCCTTCGAATCGTCCCGTATCCAGCTTTGTTCCACGATTCATAACCAAAGCTTGTTTCGTTTTCAGGTCTCCAGGTGTATGTCTTTATCGATAATGTGTTGTTTAGAGTATAAAATATGTTAAAATTGTCAAAAAAAACCCCCCAAAAAACATGTATCCCCAACATGTGCCGATACTTTACAGAGTTGTGATGAACTTTTTTTGACAGTGCCTCACCTGAGTTGGTAGATGACATGAAGCGATGGCCCGAGGTTAGTTATGCTGATATCATTAATTACTTTGAGTAGTTATCTAGTGGTGGTGATTTTGATTCATTTCAGTAGCTCGAGTCTTTTGAATCTGTTCACCAAAAAGATTTGTTCAGATTAGTTTATTGATTTGTTCATTGACCATTTCTGCAAATTATGCTTTTGCATCTGTCGATGGTGACAAATGACCGTCTTATGCAGCATTGTTATTCATGACCAGAACAAGTCTAATTGTCCTTTATTAAAATTTGCGTCTGTACAATTCTAAGATACTTCAGTGTTTTAGCATCATAAGCGTTTCCCCACAAATGACAACAAAGCATATCTATCATACTGTGAACTGCTGAGCACAACCTTTTATCAAACTATAAGATATAGATACTAACCTAAAAGTAATTGAGTTTAAATAAAGTCTGTGTCATTGTAATGTGTGGTCATCAATCACTTTTATTCATCCTGCCTCTTTTTATGTTGAATGAGATTGACGAACTGAACGAACAACATGCCTCCCCTCATTCAGTCAGTCAGTGTATTCTCATTCACTAACAAGATGACTGAGTCATTCATTTAATTTGCGAACGAGTTTACCAGTACATTCAGTTCATTCACGAATGAGACGTCTCATCTCGTTCAGACTCAAACAACTGACTCGCCTGGTTCAGTGAAGGGCGTATTTGTTCAGTGGGTGAAACCAATTATATGCTCCTTCAAAGCTGCACCCGAATGTAATTGGCTCATGCTATAGTCTTCACAGGCATGAAAATTCACCAAAGCATTCTCATGCTTCAAACTAGAGCTCATTACCTTGCTAAGGGATAGACGTCAGTGAACGAGAGATCTCAGTCAATTTATGGAATGGGGTTGCCACATTTGAAGTTGTAAAACACGGGACACTCGCTGGCTGACGTTTTCAGATGGTCTCTTACCACACCCATCACAATTTTAGCACAATGTGTGGACTTTTCAGATGGCCCCTTACCCACCTTAGGCAAAATTTCCAACAAATATCAAAGTTAAATTAATTATCATGAATGATTTAACTGTGATGCCATCGGACCAGCTTAAATACATGTCCTATACTGATTCGATACAGGACACATTTCATCTTTAAATATGGGATGATCCTGTATTTTACAGGACGATTGGCTTTGTGGCAACCATAGGCATTGCTAGACCCTATTTAGGAGGCATTCAGCCCCCTAAAAAAATCTGTGACATTGTGAGCTCTTTAAACATCAGCAGCACTAAACTAGTTTAAAGCGCGAGACTGCTTTGGTGGCTTTTCACACCAGTAAAGGCTGACTGCAGTGTGAGCCAGTAGCATTTGAGTGCAGGCTGTGAAGGAGCTGAATGAGGTGATTCGTGAGCAAGCAACGATTTGCGTTTTTCGACCGACTGAAGGAGAGGAAATTGTCATTCGTTTAGTTTGGTAATCTTTTTTTAACAAGGAGAGAAAGAGGCTGAATCAATTATGAGTAAAAGTGACTGATGACATTACAATGACTTCAGGATGTAATTGAAACTTATGATTAATTTTAGGCTAATACTGATGTCTGTTTTGTAGAGCTTGATAGTCATGCACAACAGTTCACAAAATTGCAGATATGCTTTGTTGTCATTTGAAAAGGAAAAACACTAATGATGCTTAAACACACTGAAATGTCTTTGTAGATTTGTAGATGTACATTTTAAAGTATAATTAGGATTCCTTCAGTAGGAGGAAACCTATTGTTTTTGTTAGTATTCTTATGATTATTATTATTCTTGTAGCTCTAAATTACCCAATAACTCAAGATCTCCTTGGTAAAAAATTTGAAATTTGGCACATTGATACTACTGGCCACGGGTAACTACCACACAAAAATGGCTCACGTGTGCCTATAGGTGGCGCTACAGGCCACACCCCAATTCATCCATTTTCAAAGTGATGCCTTTTCCACCCCATAAATCCAAAATTTCTGAAACCTGGTATATATGCCTCATTTCTCATGAGGAACAAAAAAGCCTCTAGAACCCATAGAGTCCGCCATGATGTTTTCCTGTACAATAAAAATTTGTCCAAAACTACAAAAATTGACGACTCCTGAACCATAGCTCCAATTGACTTGAAACTCGGTATGTATGTGTAGGATACATGTCTTTCAATATAATATGTAGCAAAAATGAATACAATACAAAGTGGCTGAAAGGTGCGCATTTATGTAAATGTCCACATTGTCTCAATATCCATATGTCCAAAAAATCTAATGCCATTTTGACTAATGTTTTTTCAAACCTAACAGGCTTCAAGATGACATCACTCTGATGTACTCTACAAAATGTCACCTTGATATGTCAAAAGATGACAGAATTACAGTTTACTATTATTTATCACTAACGCTAAAATAATGTTTTACAAATCCGCTAGTCATAAAACCGATACTTTGGTTCAATCACCAGTTCATATGAAGATTCTTGCAATGTTTAATAACAAATTAATGAAATGTTGTGTACATGTGTGAAGTACATGTCTCTACCATGCCAATTTTTACATAATTTGCAGTTTTGAGGAGGAATCCACATTGCTGCTTGCAGCTTTAATTAGACTTGTTTCTGTGAAGACTCTGTGCTGAATCACTCAAAAAACATAAGACATCCCTTAGTTGCCACCTCCTGGCATAAAAGTGTGATTAACAAAAATGGTCACCGAGCGAATCATGCCAAAATGACCAAATCTGAACACATTTTTTGAACGGGTTTATAAGACTTGAGTCAAGAGCTAATGACAGACAGAGAAACAGCATCTGGAGTTAATTCACTCCATGTACAGTGATAACAACAAATAATTGACATTTATTGTAATAATGGGTTTTTGTGGTGTTTGATGTAACTGTTATCTATGAAAGTTGCAAAATTGTTGATTCATGTTCTATTATTTTTGTTAATAAACGGAGAACAAAACAGGAATGATTAGGACATTTGAAACATGTTGTCAATAAATAGTTAGTTACGATAATATATGGTTTGTCTATGTCGGTTCAAGCGATTTTGGCCATTTTTATAACTTTATAAGTGTTTATTACAGAAAATTACAATATTCTCAATGAATACTAGCTGGCAAGCTTTAGTGACGCAAACACGGTTTAAAAACAAAACACTATTTACACAACAGAGTGGAATTCATAAAATGTGCACATATCA
Organism: Myxocyprinus asiaticus; assembly: GCF_019703515.2. Lineage (NCBI taxonomy): Eukaryota > Metazoa > Chordata > Actinopteri > Cypriniformes > Catostomidae > Myxocyprinus > Myxocyprinus asiaticus. The sequence continues at coordinate 41,528,648 of NC_059375.1, forward strand.
CGGTCTCACTGGGGGCTGAGCCACCCTGAGATTAAAATCTTAGAATCGCCCCTGGTGGCAACTCTAACTGTGATCTGTGAATTCGTTCACTTAAAAGATTCAGTCAAAAAGACAGATTCGTTCACGAACGAAACATCATTAATAGCCAACTAACACTTAAAACAGTTGTTGATCTCCGTCTTGATCGCTCGTGCCTACATGGCTTCGTGGAGACCGCAATCAGAACACAGTCCAGCGACAATCGGAATCATCATGGCGCTGCCCAGTGGTTGGCCAAAAAAACGGTGGATTGAAGCACTTAAAATGCTCAAGCCTCTCAACTGATTTATTACAATGGAGACAGGAATTGATAGATTGCATCACCATTTATACACCTTCCTGGAGGTATACTTAAGTTTGAATGTAGTTAAAAGTTTCTCTAATAAAAAGTCGTTATTTGCATCATTGCTTGCGCCAATACACAGATTGCTCCACCATTGTGCTCTGGAGCTATAGGTGCTTCCCCTAAAAGTATATAAAAGCTATGGGGTGTTTGTCCCTAAAACATTTGGGTAAGTTGTTTTGGAATAATGAGATTTCTAACATTACCGGTTCCCCCTGCTTTGCCCCCTCCTTTCTCATTCCTTCACCCATGCAGGGATCAAATCCTCTGATGTCACTCGAAAGAGAATCAGTCAAAGTATAAAAATAACTATAGTCAGCTTGTGCTGTTGTGCTCTGGGGAAATTTTTTGCAATACTAAAATACAAAGAATGACTTTATACAAGTAAGACTGATCAGTTTCATTCTAGTTTAAGTTATTTATTTCTGGCTGTACAAACAGAACTTTTTACAAGCAAACCACATATGAAAGACCAGGAACAAAGTGAGAGAAGGAAGAAAAAAAAAAAAATCCCCTAAACAAAACATTTGAGTGTTTCCTTCACTTTTCAGTCTATAACAACATCTGTATTTTCTTCA